>NW_015645063.1:551299-554454 GCF_001515625.1 Sinocyclocheilus rhinocerous
GCATCAACACTACTGCTGTTCCTGAAACCATGCCTTCTTTCTTTGCGTGCACATTTTGGGCGGCGTTATGCAAATCTTCCCACATAGTGATGTAGACATGTGGGGGCGTGTTA
The DNA here is from genome assembly GCF_001515625.1 of Sinocyclocheilus rhinocerous. Lineage (NCBI taxonomy): Eukaryota > Metazoa > Chordata > Actinopteri > Cypriniformes > Cyprinidae > Sinocyclocheilus > Sinocyclocheilus rhinocerous. The sequence continues at coordinate 551,413 of NW_015645063.1, forward strand.
GGATGAGCCGTTTTAGGTAGGTGTGGCTGACTTTTTACAGATCTTCTTTGCAGCTTTACAGATCTTCTTTATGCACCAAGAGCTTGTAACACTCCAAAGAGAAAGGAAAACTTGAAATCGCATCATATGACCCCTTTAAAAGAACACAATGACCACTCTTATTTCTTGTTTCTTAACTCTTATTTCTAATCGACTTGTCAATGCTTTCAAACCTGATCTTACCAGAAATTATGATGTTCCTCACATTTTTGTTGGAGTCATTACTAATTTTGACCCTTACATTGATGGGTTCCCCATGATAGTAAGTCTACAAGAGAAAATTGTAATGATCTAATTTAATAAAAACTATGGTGCGTGCAATATTCCACATTGATTTATTATATTCCAATAAACATTTTACATTTAAAAAAACAACATGAAACATTGCTAATAACACCAAAGAAAGACACAAATTATGATACATGCATGCTCGACTAGTGGTCTGTTTAAAACCCACCTGCTTCTGTAAGCTTGCCTCCATGTGCAATGGTTTATCAGACATGAGAAAGTCACGAGTGGTCTCCACACAGGGAGCTGGCCCTAGATTCTCTGGAGCATACTGGACCTTGCGAATCATCAAACGTACTGAGCTCCTGATTGAGGAAGAGGAGAAGAAGACATATGTCACTGTTGAGATACCCCAAAATGGTCTACATTGCTCCATAGACAACATGAAGGAATTAGGATAATGGTAGGACAATAGGCAAGTAAATCATGGCAGGCTTGTATACAACAGTATCCACTATGTTTCCCCTGTATAGAGAATAAGAACAAAGAGTTGTAGATTGGACTAACCGTTTGCGAACTTTGGTATCCTGGCTTTCAGCACAGAAAGCTTTCACCTCAAACTCAACAGCACAGTGCTGTGAAAAACATTAGACAGTTCTGTGAAAAAATAGATACTACAAAGAGGCTATATATCATGTACATTCAAAAGAAACAACTATGTCAAAATTAGGTAGAAAAATTGGTTCACAGTTTAGAAGAATGGTTTGATGTTAATGGATACCTTTCCAACATCTTTTGGGGCTGACTGTAGTCCTACTGAACAGGGTAAGTTGTCAGGGAACTAAAAACAGAATTGAGAAATGTATAAATGTATAAATAAATGTATACTATACATACAGTACATATAAATGAATATATATATATATATATATATACACTAGCAATCAAAAGTTTGGACACACCTTCTCCTTCAGTGTTGCCTTTTTCGGAGTGTCTATTTACACTAAGTGCAAACAGGCCGCCTTGTTGGCAGAGGCTATTTACACTAACGCCGTCCACCAACGTGTGATTGGGCTAGTCAACACTACAAAAGAGACAGTTAAAAAGAGCTCCAGTGGTGTAAATGGTAAAGCACGTGCTGCAGTCATTTTGACGCAGTCGACCAGAGTTCGAATCCGCCTTTTGACAAACATTTTTTTCTCCCTTTTCAAATCTCATATCACATCGGAAAGGCATTTATTTTCAATAAAAATGAAGGAAATAATTGAAAAGTTGAAAATAAAGTATCGGGTAGGGTTAGGATAGGTGAAGAGAGGGCTTTATTGTCCCATAAGGTGGCATCCATTTAATAATCTGAATTGAAGTCCCTGTCAAATCAAAATTAAAGTTTTTTGGGTGTTGGTATCAATATACTTAAGGTTAAGGTCTTTAGGTTATCTATAAGCCAGTGTGCTCCAAAACAGTGACAAAATTCGCATTTAGAAGATATAAGAATTCAAAGCTTGCAGTTCATCACTTCCACCAAAATGGATCAACGATTTTTTTGACGTACTTTCACCTTGTACTTCAGCTTCTCATCAAATCTTCTGAACAATCAAATGCTCTCTAGAATCCAAAGCGCCCGCCCCCTACACTATAAATAGACGCTGAAGCGCAGGCTGAGATCAGTCACTTGTTCACAGGATTTGTATTTTCTGTACGGTGAATGGAACGTAGTGCAATATATAGGGGATAGGGAACGATTCAGACAGTGTAAATATGCTTTACATTGGGGCAAAAGAAGTCTGGTTTCGCGCTATGTCACGCTAACCACAGTCTGCTCTTGTCCAGAGACATGATAGCACGGAGCAGATCATATGCGCGAGTCGGCGCAGACCACAAAATGTATCGGACCCATTTTAATTCTAAACAGAACTCTATATTTTATAGCAATATGGATGAGATTGTAGTTGTCATACCCTGTCAAGTTTCAAAATCAATGTTCTAAAGCAGCGGTTCTTAAACCTGTTCCTCACGTCCCCCTGCTCTGCATCTCTCTCTCTCTCTCTCTCTCTCTCTCACCTGTTCATCAGCTCGTCAGCTCCAATAAGCTGTTTTGCATTTGTACACTTTATGTGTATAGACAGACAGATATTTTCCACATAGCTATGAGAAGCGTTAAACATGGACGTGCATGTGGTTGCCCTGCTGTATTAAAGGGGTCATATGATGCCATTTCAAATTTTCCTTTCTCTTTGGAGTGTTACAAGCTGTTCGTGCATTGATAAGATCCCTAAAGTTGCAAAGACTAAAGTCTCAAACCCAAAGAGATAAAAGTTAAGACTCGTCCACGCCCTCCTAAAAGCGGAGTCCTGCCCAGGGTCGTCACATGTGGTTGCCACAAGCTCGCCGGCCTCCGCTCACTCAAGCCCGCGGTGTGTGACGCTGTGTGTTTCGTTGTGAAAGCGAAACTACTTTGTTTGGCCTTCCAAAAGAGGACATAACTAGAAATTGGGGAAGTCGTGGCCTAATGGTTAGAGAGTCGGACTCGTAACCCAAAGGTTGCGGGTTCGAGTCTCGTACCGGCAGGGATTGTAGGTGGGGGGAGTGAATGTACAGCGCTCTCTCCCACCTTCAATACCACGACTGAGGTGCCCTTGGCTGCCCACTGCTCCGGGTGTGTGTTCACGGTGTGTGTGTGTTCACTGCTGTGTGTGTGCACTTTGGATGGGATAAATGCAGAGCACTAATTCCAAGTATGGGTCACCATACTTGGCCACATGCCACGTCACTTTC
>NW_015645063.1:555017-555614 GCF_001515625.1 Sinocyclocheilus rhinocerous
ATCATAGTATGGTAAGGGGCGTAACATTTCCGTCACACGATTGAGGTATTCAGCCAATCGCAACGCACTGGATAGCTGGCCAATCAGCGTACACCTCGCTTTTCAGAACGATGAGTTTTGAAATAATTGACACATTTCAGAAAGGTGGGGCATAGAGGAGAAACAATAATGTACATTATGTGAAAAAATTATGTGTTTTTTGAACCTTAAACCGCATAAACACATTGCATTACACCAAATACACAACATAATGTTCTTTTTAGCAACGTCATATGACCCCTTTAAAGGAGACATATTATGCCCCTTTTTACAGTATGTAATATGTCTGGTGTCCCCAGAATGTATCTGTGAAGTTGCAGCTCAAAATACCCCACAGATCATTTATTTTATCATTTTGAAAATGCCTATTTTGAGTGGAAGCAGAAACAGGCTGTTTTCGTGCATGTCTCTTTAAATGCAAATGAGCTGCTGCTCCCCACCCCATTTTCCAGAAAAGAGCTGCACCATTACAGCTTGTACCTGCTAAAGAACATCTGTTTTGGTTCTGATTATCATGTTTATCACGCTGAAATCATGCGTTTTAAACCATATTAGTTA
>NW_015645063.1:556748-560698 GCF_001515625.1 Sinocyclocheilus rhinocerous
CATTTTGAAAATGCCTATTTTGAGTGGAAGCAGAAACAGGCTGTTTTCGTGCATGTCTCTTTAAATGCAAATGAGCTGCTGCTCCCCACCCCATTTTCCAGAAAAGAGCTGCACCATTACAGCTTGTAAACACGGCAGAAAGCAGTATTTGGCTTATTCAGTTATATGTTATACCTATCTATGCAAAACAGTGGAATACAGCACTTTTTGGGATATAAGTTTAGTATATCACCCCTATTAGTCAAACATTTTTAAAATTATATATATATGCTGGAGAAATGTCAAGGAACAGAGGTAAGTCTGCTGTGTATACAGTATATACACACCTCTTATCTTGTTAACTGGGTTGATTGCTGATTGTGCTCCTCTCATGTTAATTAAATTAATTATGTGAACGTGCTCCTCCCGAACTTTGTTAAAAAAAAACATCATATACAGTAAATAAATCAATAAATCCACTGCTCTCTTGTCTCCTCTGAGGCTGGGACTGTAAATAGTGTTCTGTGCTCGTCAGTGCAGCCAAAGGCAGAACAGTTTGCATGTTTTGCTCAAACTTTCGCCATGGCATTAGAACTGGTACACTGTTGGCGCTAGCAAAATCAAAATGACGGCACCGTGGATGGAAATGTGCAGATTAAGGGCTGGTAATATTATTGTGAGATCCCTTTGAAACATCACAAGGGGAGAGAAATCAGACGCGCTCGTTTTTTTCAGACGCTTGCAGAAAAAGGCTTACTTAAACAAAGTTACTGGGTTAATCTTTTTCACGTGTCCTTGGTTGGTAGATGCACAGGGGACCTGATTATAGCACTTAAAACCTGGAAAAGTAAGATTTTCATGATACAGTATGTAACCTTTAAAGCTTTAATCAGAATAAAACCGTATATTAAAAGCTAAGATAATAAACAGTCTATCCTGGAAAAGTAAGATTTTCATGATACAGTATGTAACCTTTAAAGCTTTAATCAGAATAAAACCGTATATTAAAAGCTAACATAAGCAGTAGCATTTACAAATAACAGCGTATCTAAAAGTATGAGACAACAACAAACAAAAACATACCATTGAGAGCTTGAGTGTGTGCTTGCACAGGTTCTGTGTGATCCTCTTCACTAATATTCTCTGGGTCTCAATCGAGCTCAAATTCATAAGCGATACTGACAACGCCATTGTTTACAATACAACCAGAGCACATGCCACTGAGCTGAGGGGCGTGACATTTAGATGCACACTAGGCATTTTAGCGAATCACAACACACTGTGCCATCTAACCAATCCGAGCCCTTTGCATATTTCTGAGGGAGGGGCTTCATAAAAACAGGAAATCATGAGAGCGTTCAAAGGAGAAGGGACAGAGCGGTGTAGAATAAAGGTAAATTATGTGAAAAATAATGCGTTTAAAAAAAAAATGAAGCATTAACACGTTAGACTGCACCCCATAAGCACAATCAAGCCTAGTAAAAAAACAGTCAACCACCCTTTTAACATAGTGTAAATAGAATCTATAGCTATTTGCATTTATTGTAAATAGCATAGCTAAGAAAATACTGCTATTTTCACTTAGTTTAAATAGCATCTAATTGCTATTTACACTTTGTAAATAGCATCTATTACTATTACACTTAGTGCAAATAGCCACTGCCTTTTTTTTAATTATTATTTTCAACACTGTACATTAATACTGAAGACATCCAAACTATGAAAGAACAGGCATGAAATTACAAAAAAGTGTTAAATAACCAAGAATATGTTTTATATTTTAGATTGTTTAAAGGTACATTTAGCTTTGATGACAGCTTGGCATAATCATGGCATTCTCTTATCAGATTCATGAGGTGGACACCTGGAATGGTTTTCAATTCACAGGTGTGCCTTTTCAAGAGTTAACTTGTGACATTTCTTGCCTTCTTAATGTGCTTTAGACATCAGTTGTCTTGTGCAGAGGAAGGGTGGGTACAGAGTCAATAGCCCTATAGTGCTACTACGACTACTCTACAAATTCATATTATGGCAAGAAACACTCAGTTAAAGGGATAGTTCACCCAAAAATGAAAATTACCACATAATTTACTCACACTTAAACCATCCTAGGTGTATATGACTTTCTTCTTTCAGACAAATACAATCAGAGTTATATTTAAAAATGTCCTGGCTCTTCCAAGCTTTATAATGGCAGTGAATTGGTGATATTTAATAGACCAATAGAAGTCCAATAAACTGTGCCAATCTGTCATAAAAAAGTGCTGTACATGGCTACGGGGTGGGGGGAAAATGCATCCTGAAGCAAACCGGTGCGTTTTTGTACAAAAAATATCCACATTTAAAACTTAGTAAACCATAATCTCTAGCTTCCGCTAACTGGTACGTGCATACACGAGAGAGTGTCGTTCCAGCCAGATGATGTAGGACGATGATATGACGCAACTGGCTCTCATGAGATCGTCCTAGGAAAGGAAGACCAAGAGCAACCTCTACTGCAGAGGATAAGTTTATTAGAATTACCAGCCTCAGAAAAAAGTCTATTGACAGCACCTCAGATTACAGCCCACATAAATTCTTCTTGGAGTTCAAGTGGCAGACATATTTCAACATCCATTGTTCAGAGGAGAGTGTGTGAGTCAGGCTTTCATGGTTGAATTGCGGCAAAGGAACCATAACTTTTGGAAGAGCAACAAGCAGAAGAGATTTGCTTCGGCCAAGAAACATAAGAAATGGACATTAGATCAGTGGAAAACTGTCCTTTGACCTGATGAGTGCAAATTTTAGATGTTTGGTTCTAACCGCCGTGTCTTTGTTAAACATAGAGAGGGTGAATGGACAGTTCCTATTGTTCCCATATTGAAACCCCATATTGAGGTGTGATGGTATGAGGGTGCTTTGTTGGTGACACTGTTGGTGATTGAGGGCACACTTAACAAGCATGGCTACCACAGCTTTTTGCAGTGACATGCCATCCCATCTGGTTTGCACTTAGTGGGGTCATCATTTGTTTTCCAACAGGACAATGACTCCAAACACACCTCTTAGTCATGTATAAGCTATTTGTCCAGGAAGGAGAGTGATGGAGTGCTGAATCAGATGACCTGGCCTCCACAATCACCTGATAGTTTGGGATGAGTTGGACAGGAGAGTGGAGGAAAAGCAGCCAACAAATACTCAAGGTTGTTGGAAAACCATTTCAGGTGATCTCATGAGGCTGACTGAGAGAATGGCAGGAATGTGCAAAGCTGTCATCAAAGCAAAAGGTGGCTACTTTGAAGAATTGAAAGTATAAAACATATTCTGAGTACTTGTTGACTATTGACTACATAAGTACTAGGGCTGCCCCCTAATAGTTGACTAATCGTTAGTCGACCAGGAGAGGGTTGGTCAACCAAAATTTTATTAGTCGCTAAACAGGCGAAGTCACGCAGTCCGTGACAAACAGATCGTTAACAGCTGGTCTATGTGGTAATACAGTACATCGGGCCGGACATCCAAACGCTCGCCTATCATTCATCGACATCAAATATGACTTATCTGAAATATGTAAGTATTAGCAACTTTACATGGCAGCTCAATCTAATGTTAACCTAGAGAATGGTAACCTAGAGAAATGTGCGCTATTCAAATGTGTGTGCGGAGTGTGGAAGCTGAACAGTAGCGTTCACTGGACAGATGGAGGTGCCGGTGTGCTCACTTGCTCTTAAAATACTCCCTCATTTTTGGTCATACAGATTAGAATAATACATCTTTAGAATCTGTAAAGACTCAACGTTTATTTGTGTGCACTCACAATAACAACAAAACGCGCTTTTGTTAAATAATGAAAGCAAACATGATGCGCTTTCTGCCGTCTCGGTCTCTGTGAACTTGAGCGCGAAACTCTGTGTAGCCTATATCTTTACCTTACAGACATTCAAAATATATATCTATAGAGAGTGAAATGTCTACTTTCAAATGAACCAATT
>NW_015645063.1:560724-561385 GCF_001515625.1 Sinocyclocheilus rhinocerous
AACGTTTATTTGTGTGCACTCACAATAACAACAAAACGCGCTTTTGTTAAATAATGAAAGCAAACATGATGCGCTTTCTGCCGTCTCGGTCTCTGTGAACTTGAGCGCGAAACTCTGTGTAGCCTATATCTTTACCTTACAGACATAAAAAAAATATCTATAGAGAGTGAAATGTCTACTTTCAAGTGAACCAATTCAAAATAAAAACAAATTCTCAGATTATGTAATCCTTATGAAACATGCAAACAGGCGCATTCATCACTACTGCAGAGATGAGGAGTCGGTGTCATCTCTTAAACCGAAAACTAAGAAAGCACTAGTTTATCAAATTAATAAAATGTTAATGCAGTCTCCTTACTGTTTTTCCATGACACATTCATAATCATTACTTCTGCCGGTGTGCTGTGGCAAGCTTTATGCATGTGCTTGAGTGCTTGTTAGGCTACGTAGGAAATTAAAGGCTCATTATAATCATTTAAAACGTTTATTAATAAACGTGCGATTAGTCGACTAATGCTTAAAATGAACGACTACTAGTCGACCAGAAAAATCCTTAGTCGAGGGCAGCCCTAATTCAGAATGAGCCTCACACAGAGCAGTTACAACATTCAGCTGACTCACTGCGGTACTACTTGAACTTCCTACTTCCTTAACTAACAGG
>NW_015645063.1:563949-571527 GCF_001515625.1 Sinocyclocheilus rhinocerous
ACTGTTTTTCCATGACACATTCATAATCATTACTTCTGCCGGTGTGCTGTGGCAAGCTTTATGCATGTGCTTGAGTGCTTGTTAGGCTACGTAGGAAATTAAAGGCTCATTATAATCATTTAAAACGTTTATTAATAAACGTGCGATTAGTCGACTAATGCTTAAAATGAACGACTACTAGTCGACCAGAAAAATCCTTAGTCGAGGGCAGCCCTAATAAGTACATATTTGTTGTCATAATTTAATTTCATTGTCTTCAGTGTGTGTGTGTGTGTGTGTGTGTGTGTGTATATATATATATACCTGAGGTAAACGTATCATTATGCAATGTTTACAAACAGTTTTATTGAAGTCTTTCTGTGGTTGAAACACTGATCCTTTATGTTGTTTTAATGCTATAAATAGTAGTAAAGAGGAACAGATGAACGTGTTCCCTCCCTCCAATGTGCTGCTGTTTCAACTGGCACTACAGCGATCTGTCATTGCCACATCAAAGAGCGTCAGAATGTTGATTCTTAACAAATATAGAATATAACAATACAGGGCTTATTGCGTTTACTGGACGGGAGCCGCACTAGCATTGTTTTATATCCCGAAGTTTTATTCACGCATCAACTTAAACAGCATAGATTAAAAAAATCGATGGAATTTAAGAATCAATATTGATTCGTTGAAATGAAGATAAATAATTCTAGGGAGTTTCAAATTAAGTTCACTGTATTTGTTCGGTATACAAGTGTGAACTGAAAAACCCATAGTGGAAAACCCATTCTGAAAATATATGTAATGTTACTACACCCCTAATATCAATATGAAAGAGCACAAATGCACACACAAAAACTGTTTCAAATGATTTCATTATCAGGGTGGCACTGTCGCCTCACAGCAATAAGGTGCTCCTGGTTTGAGTCCTGGCTGAGTCATGAGGCTTTTCTTTGTGGGGTTGGCATGTTCTTACTATGTTGGAATGGGTTTTGTCCAGGTTTGTCCCCCACAATCGAAAAGTAGGTGACATACAGAATAGGTGAATTGGAGACACTACATTGCCCGTATAGGTCTGAGTAAGAGTGTAAATGTGTATTTGTCTTTGTGTGTGAGCCTGCTATGGACTGGCTGGCCATCCATCCAGGGCATTCAAGTGGTTTGGAAAATTTACGGAAGTAATTTGTACTGAATACAAACAAAAAAGTATGATGCACTAAGATGGATTTTAAACATAGTACGTGGTCTTGAAAGCATGTAAATTACATGTAAATACCATAGTACATGAATAAGGCGATGATTCAGTATCAAGGTACCATTTTCTTTGCAATGAAAGGGTCTAAATATGAATTAAGCCATTTGAAGATACTTACTTCAAAGAAAAATGGGTAGGCATTGACACCCAGTTTACGCAGTAATTTATCCTGCACCTTGGTAAGAATGCCCTGCTCTTTGTCCTGCAGTGTGGGGTAGATCTGCCGGATGGATATGTAGATCTCTCGTCTGAATGTGATGCCCAGCACGTCCATGTCATTACCTCCATATCTGAATGTGCAGGATAAAGTGACATATGCTAGAGGGCGACAGAATCACAAAGCAAATCTCACTGTTATACATGTATGTAATCAGATGTATCTGATTTATTGCCTGTTCATTATGTAAACTTTGAGTGAATTTATTGACCTTTTTTCCCTTTAAGCTGTTCAGGGTCAATGAGAAGGACACCATCTGATGGAAAAAGAAAAACACAATAATATTAAAAAGTAAACAGAAATGAAAGTTTTAAGAAATACATTAAGTGCTTAAAATCACAGGCAGGTTAATAAAATTATGCCTATTCTCTCACATACCCACTGGATCCACAGAGTCAACATGGTCAACAAAGTCTCTCTTCCCCATATACACACCCACCTGATTTAAAAACACAACATACAGTATATTACTTGATGAGCCTAAAACAGAAAAAGCCTTCATTCAGTTGTGTGTTTTTTTTCAGGTCGCTCTAATATATTGTCACGACACACACACAAGGATAACCGTAGGATAACATTTTAATCCATGGAACACAGGGTACATAAACACAGGAGACAGCAGGAAACACATCCATGTAACGAGTAGACCAGACAAAAGGGAAACTGAACAGGCAGGAACTTAAATACAAGGGTAATTAATAGAACACAGCTGAACAGAATCATAATTTAAAAAAAACAAGAACAGGAAAATGACCAAATAAGGAAACACAGAAAGGTACATGAGGAGCAAAACACACACAAAACACGGACCAGAGTCTGACATAACTCCCCCTTCCCGGAAGGCGTGTCCCGCGCCACACAACATCCAATGGGTAGGGGGGGGTGGGCGCTCTGGAGGCCTCTATGAGCAGGGTTACCGGACAGAAGGCCTCCAGGGTGGCGCCCGTTCCGGGATCCATGGCGGATCCGGCAGTTTGGGGCGGAGCAGGTGACTCGGGAGGCCATGGCGGAGCAGGGAGCTCGGGGAGCCATGGCGGAGCAGGTAGTTCAGGAGGCCATGGCAAAGCAGCCTCCGAGGCCGCGACCCCTACTACCCCCCCCCCAAATACTTGGGGACACTTACGGGTTCCGAGGCCCTCCGTGGGCCATGACAGGGGACTGGAGCCCTCCCTGGGCTTAACTGGGGATCCGAAGCTCTCCCTGGGCTTAACTGAGGATCTGGAACCCTCCCTGGGCTCGACGGGGAATCAGGAGCCCTCTGTGGGCTATACTCGGGAGCAGGAGCCCTCTGAGGGCTATACTCGGGAGCAGGAGCCCTCACTGGAGCGAGCTCTGGGGCTGGAGCCGACATTGGAGCGAGCTCCGGGGCTGGAGCCGACACTGGAGCGAGCTCTGGAGCAGGAGCCGACACTGGAGCGAGCTCTGGGGCGGCCGGCGGGTTTGACTCGGGAGCAGCCGGCGTGCTTGGGGGAGCCACGGCCGGCGGGCTCGACTTCGGAGTGGCCGGCAAACTTGACTCTGGAGCGGCCAGTGGGCTTGTGGGAGCCGTGGCCGGCAGACTTGACAACGGCAAGGCCGGCGGGCTTGTCTTCGGAGTGGCCGGCGGGCTTGTCTTCGGCGCGGTCGGCGGGCATGACAACGGCCGCGGCCAGTGAACTTGACTTCTGAGCAGTCGTCGGGCTGTAGTGAGCCACGACCGGCGGGCTCGACTTCGGAGTGGCCAGCAAACTTGACTCTGGAGCGGCCAGCAGGCTTGTGGGAACCGTGGCCGGCAGACTTGACAACGGCGCGGCCGGCGGGCTTGTCTTCAGAGCGGCCAGCAGGCTTGACTTCTGAGCGGCCGGCGGGCTTGTCTTCTGAGCGGCCGGCGGGCTTGTCTTCGGCGCGGCCGGCGGGCTTGTCTTCGGCGCGGTCGGCGGGCATGACAACGGTGCGGCCGGCGAACTTGACTTCTGAGCAGCCGGCGGGCTGGAGTGAGCCGCGACTGGCGGGCATGACAACAGCGCGGCCGGCGCGCTTGACAGCGGGGCAGTCCTCATACCGCAGGGAGAAGAAAAGGGAAAACTAAATATAACAAAAAACGGAAATAAAAACTCGGGAGAAGGGGCGCCGCTTACTGTCTGGGTCTGGTCTTCTGTCATGACACACACACGAGGATAACCGGAACTAAGGAGCGAGGAGACAAGGAATATACGAAACAGTCTTTAATCCATGGAACACAGGGTACATAAACACAGGAGACAGCAGGAAACACATCCACGTAACGTGTAGACCAGACAAAAGGGAAACTGAACAGGCAGGAACTTGAATACAAGGGTAATTAATAGAACACAGCTGAACAGAATCATAATTAAACTAAACAAGGACAGGAAAATGACCAAATAAGGAAACACAGAAAGGCACATGAGGAGCAAAACACACACAAAACACAGACCAGAGTCTGACAATATCCAGATAAATAGCCAAAATTTAATTTAATTCAAAACGCACTTCACAATTATTTTTTTAAACGCACATTTTGTTGTGGTTGTTCTAAATTGTTCTTCCCGAGGTACTAGTCCTAGTAAAATTTTACTAATAAATCCATGTCTAAGGGAAAGTGTATATACTGAACTCCAACAGTACATACCGGACACATTTAACAAGATTTCATATTGTGTGTTCCCTCTGTCCCCTATTTTCTGTTGGCCATTTAGAATCAATAAGACAACCACATACAATCCAGCAAGAAACCAACCCTACAAATGCATTTGATCACACCAGCTTGTGAACGACTCCAATACATTTTCTAACCAAAAGGATATCAAAGAAAGTATCATCACTATGACATTATCATACACACACGCAGGGCGTCCTTTGGGCGGTGCAACTGGTGTGGTCGCGGTCACGGCGAACGGACCAGTTGCACCCCCACTCCCTCACCTCCCCCCCCCCACCATGGAACGCGATCGTGAACGGAGCTCACCGGGCCCTGCGTCAGCTAAAGACCGCCCTGCACACACACACACACACACACACACACACACACACACATAGTCAGCTCCAGAAAGAAGGTCCCTGGTTCAAGTCCTGGCTGAGGCATGAGGCCGTTTTGTGTGGAGTTTAATTGGAATGCTCTCCCTATATTTTCTCCCTATGTTTCCTCTGTGCTCTAGTTTCTCCCACAATCCAAAACATGCAGAATAGATTTAATACAGACACTGAATTGTCAGTAGGTGTGAGCGACAATGGGAATGTGTGTATGTCTGTGTGCTTTAGCCCTGAGATAAGCGGGCCATCCATCCAGGATATTTCCCTGCCTATGGCCGTTGTCCTTAACTCCGGTCCTAGGGACCCACCGATCTGTGCATTTTATGTGTCCCCTATTTACAGTAACACACCAAATTCAGATCATCATCTTATTAGGAGCGAGATCAATTAATTGAACTGAGTGTGTCAGATAAGAGAGACATCCCTGCAAACAAGCCTGCACTGGCCCTTTATGGGCCCACTTAGGGCTAGCCTAAGGGCCCCCAGCGGGCTGCCAGCGCAGGGCCTCTGAGATTTTGCTCATTGGCAAAACGTTGGCCTCTTAGTGCTGGCCCTGCATGGGCAGCCCTCACTTAGCCCACACTATTAATCTACAACAATATTTACTCCTCTCGAAACTTTGTGTCACTGAGTCACAGCCCACGACGATGGTATCCAAAAGTCTGGGCAAACTGGACGCAAACAGGAGAGTCTCTCACTCGAAAAGTCTCCCGAGGTCAACAGGCGTCTCTCCGACATCCATGACGCTCTAGCTTTCACAGCGAAACCCGCCCATCTGCCACGCTTCCCCCGTCTGCCACGCTTCCGACGGCGATTGCTCCGAATCCGCCGAGTTCGCCGGTACCCACACTCTAGGCCGAGCCAAGGTTCCACTGACATAGATGGCATGAATCGTGGGTGAAAACAACACTTTCCACTCCGAGTGAGATCGTCCATCACTGCACGAATGTGAAGCAAAGTTTTGCAGTCTTAAGTCCAGAGAGAGTAGTTAGGGCTAATAAGACATACAAATAAAACAAAAAACATTAAAATAGACAACACGGAACGACGGCCAGCCAACACACACGGCGCCATCTTGAAGAATCAGAGAATCATTACTAATCCAATTCCTAATTGTCAGAATCATTACTAATCCATTACTGGAACAATCAAAAAATAGTCCAGACTATGGTCTCATGTCGAAAAGAACGTTAAATCCATATTCAAACAGAACCATGATGTGGTAACCTCACCAATAAAGAGTCCTACTAAAATGCATACAAATACATTTAAACTCTTAGCATCAATCCAAACATAGGCCATACATACATGTACCATATCTGCAAAAAACATCAGCAATGTGCATATTTAAATAGAAAAAAGAAAAAAAACCTCCTTTAGACTGGGCTTGAAATGACACATTTCCCAGAACTAAACTCTGCAGGAAAGTGGATCTTGTGAGACACGCATCCAAACTTTTACTTTACTTTTAGTCATTTAGCAGACGCTTTTATCCAAAGCGACTTACAAATAAGATCAAATAATAATGCCCATCAATAATTGAGGATAGTAAGAATGTAAGGGCTGTTGATATGGCTTTGGATGCGACTAGCTCAGGGAGTCCTGTACATTGTTTGGTTTCAGTTACAATGCCTCTGCAGCAGGGCGACTGGGTGACTGTGAGGCGGCATAGTCGTGGGTCAAAACACCGCTCTTCTGTTCCGATCAAAACATCAAACAGGTTCTCCCCACTCAGTGACACATCCACTGAGAAACCTGATGAAAGTGCTCAAGTTATTGGCGATTCTATTGCACGGAACGTGAAAATATAGATACCAGCCACCATTGTCCAATGTTTACCGGGAGCCAGAGCGCCTGACATCTTGGCAAATTTAAAAGTGCTGGCTAATGCTAAACGTATATTCAGTAAGATTGTTATTCACGCCGGTGTACTGGCGAAACATGCTACCTATCAGGTTGTGCTACCAAAAATATAGTTGCATTGTTTTAAGGGTAATTTTACGGTAAGGGTAAGTATGGACGGGTAGGTTTAGGGTAGGGGTAGGTATGGACATTAAAAAAAGCCTCAAACCACATGAGTAAGATGCTGGTAGCACAATCTGATAGGTAGCATTTTTCGCTATCGATTTGTGCTACCGTAGCACAATCTGAGCGGGTAGCACAAATTGTCAGAACACCGGCGCTAATGATGTTCGACTTCGCCAGTAGGAGATCACTCAAAAAAACATTAAAGAGGTGTGTGAACTTGCAAGTACGATTTCAGACACTGTAATATGCTCTGATCCCCTCCCTGCTTACTGTGGTGATGAGATACATAGCAGACTGTCGTCACTCAATGGCTGGATGTCTAAGTGGTGCCCACAGAATATTGGATGAGTTTTTGGGGCAGACCTGACCTGTTGAAAAGAGATGGTCTTCATCACTCCTGGGGAGGTGCCGCTCTTCTCTCTAGAAATATGGCACATAGTCTTAGAGTTTGTACTTGGGGCACGAATCGTCGACTGAAAAAGCATGCAGGTCCCCTACCCTCTTGATGGAAGCCAGTGCAAGCAGGAGCAACATAGACTTTAAGGGTGGAGGGAGAGAGCCTTCGTTCCAACCCTTGCTGCAAGAAGGAAAGCATGACCCCGATCGGGTATCTCCGGGGGTCTTCCTAACGAGAAGAACACCACTCGACGAACAGGTTCCACTTCAAGGCGTAAGCGTGTCTCGTAGTGCCGAGTGTTCCCTTGGTCAGGGAGTAGAACAACTGGCAGTGAGAGGTTTCTGGAGAGGCAAACAGGTCTACCTGAGCGGCTCCGAAATGTCTCCAAAACTGCTGGACCGTCTGGGGATGGAGTCTCCATTCTCCCGGAAGCGTAGCTCGTAACAGCTCGTCGGCCGTACGGTTGAGCAGACCCGGAATGTGAATGGCACGAAGTGACCTCAGAACCTTCCGACTCCAAAGGAGGAGGTGGCGGGCGAGTTGCGACAAGCGACGGGAGCGCAGACCACCTTGTCGGTTGATGTACGCAACGGTCGCCGTGTTGTCCGTTCTGACCAGCATGTGCTTGCTTCGTAAGCACCCTTTGAGACGGTTCAAGGCAAGGCGCAC
>NW_015645063.1:571663-572425 GCF_001515625.1 Sinocyclocheilus rhinocerous
GAAGAAACTGGCGCTGCAGCTGTCATATGCCCCAGGAGCCTCTGAAATAGTTTCAGTGGGACCGCTGTCCTGCCCTTGAACGAATTCAAGCAGTTCAGCACCAACCGCGCACGTTCCTCTGTGAGACGTGCTGTCTGTTCGTCCGAATCCAACTCCATATCGAGATCCTTTTCGTCGGGGAGAGTTTGCTCTTTTCCCAGTTGACCTGAAGGTCCAACCGGCTGAGGTGCAAAAGCACCAAGTCCCTGTGTGCACACAACTGATGCTGAGACTGAGCTAGTATGAGCCAGTCGTTGAGGTAGTTGGGAATGCGAACGCCCTGTTCTCTCAGGGGAACAAGGGCTGCCTCCGCAACTTACGTGAAGACACGGGGTGACAGGGACAACCCAGAGGGCAGGACCTCGTACTGATATGCTTGTCCTTCGAACGCGAACTGCAGAAATGGTCTGCGGAGTGGAAGGATCGACACATGAAAGTACGCATCCTTCAGGTCGATTGCTGCAAACCAATCTCGGGGATGGATGCACCCGAAGATGCGTTTCTGCGTCAACATCTTGAACGGTAACCGGTGAAGGAACCCGCAGTGGTAGAATGCAGGTACCCAACTCGGGCGGCTTGTGAGCGGACCGAAGAGGGGTCTGAGTGTGCGGTGCAATGCTTACCTGGTTCCACAGTTTGGCAGAGGGTGCGTCAGTAGGGCCTTTGTTGACGCTCTCGAACCGCCCGCTGCTGCCTGCTGGCGATGGAGGAGGATGAGTGTGG
>NW_015645063.1:572572-573607 GCF_001515625.1 Sinocyclocheilus rhinocerous
GCATTGGCTCGTTTAGTTTACACTTGAAGTGGATTGGTCTCTCTAAGCGAGATCCCAATTTGTCTGTCGTGAATCGGAGTGACGACTGAAAGGGAACAAGTGTTAATGATAAATCTCCTGTGATGTTTGTACTGGCTACTGTATACAGGCCACCAGGGCACCATACAGACTTTATTAAAGAATTTGCTGATTTTCTATCAGAGTTAGTGCTGGCTGCAGATAAAGTCTTAATTGTTGGTGATTTTAATATCAATGTTGTTAATGATAAAAATGCACTGGGATCAGCATTTCTAGACATTCTGAGCTCTATTGGAGTTAGACAACACGTGTCAGGTCCTACTCATTGTCGAAATCATACACTAGATTTAATACTGTCACATGGAATTGATGTTAACGGTGTTGAAATTCTGCAGCAAAGCGATGACATCTCAGACCATTATCTAGTCTTGTGTAAACTCCAGATAGCTAAAACTGTAAATTCTACTTCTTGTTACAAGTATGGCAGAACCATCACTTCTACCACAAAAGACTGCTTTGTAAGTAATCTTCCCGATTCGTCTCAATTTCTCAGCACATCCAATAGCTCAGAACAACTTGATGTACTTTTAAGATCGATACTATTAGAGATAAAATTGTAGCCATGCAGCCGTCAGCTACAGTATCACATCAGATCCACTATAGATCCCCTGAGTAACAATTCCACTCATTCTCTACTATAGGAGAGGAAGAATATTATAAACTTGTTAAATCATCTAAACCAACAACATGTATGCTAGAGCCTATTCCATCTAAGCTCCTAAAAGAGGTGCTTCCAGATGTCATAGATCCTCTTCTGACTATTATTAATTCGTCATTGTCATTAGGATATGTCCCCAAAACCTTCAAATTGGCTGTTATTAAGCCTCTCATTAAAAAAACACAACTTGACCCCAAAGATCTAGTTAATTACAGACCGATCTCAAATCTCCCTTTTCTGTCTACATGTTACCCTTGGGAGATATCATCAGGAAACACGGTGTTAGCTTTCACTGTTAT
>NW_015645063.1:575659-576148 GCF_001515625.1 Sinocyclocheilus rhinocerous
CTCTCAGTGTCAAATGCAGAAATGTTAGTCCATGCGTTTATGACCTCAAGGTTAGATTATTGTAATGCTTTATTGGGTGGTTGTTCTGCACGCTTAATAAACAAACTCCAGCTGGTCCAAAATGCAGCAGCTAGAGTTCTTACTAGAACCAGGAAGTATGACCATATTAGCCCGGTTCTGTCAACACTGCACTGGCTCCCTATTAAACATCGTATAGATTTTAAAATCCTGTTAATTACCTATAAAGCCCTGAATGGTTTAGCACCTCAGTACTTGAGCAAGCTCTTATCGTATTATAGTCCTCCACGTCCGCTGCGCTCTCAAAACTCTGGCAATTTGATAAGACCTAAAATATCAAAATCAACTGTGGGCGGCATATCCTTTTCCTATTTAGCACCCAAACTCTGGAATAATCTACCTAACATTATTCGGGAGGCAGACAGACTCTGTCAGTTTAAATCTAGATTAAAAACCCATCTCTTTAACCTG
>NW_015645063.1:576346-576545 GCF_001515625.1 Sinocyclocheilus rhinocerous
TATCCAGCCCATCAGCACCTAGAGACAACCTCTACAGCCCTGAATTTCAGCGGAGACCAGGACAACTAGAACAACTAGATAGACGGATCCCCGCCGAAGACCTCATCACCTAGACGGCCATTGGGACAAGACCACGGGAACCAGATGAGTCCTCTGCACAATGTGACTTTGCTGCAGCCTGAAATTGAACTGCTGGTTT
>NW_015645063.1:577655-582585 GCF_001515625.1 Sinocyclocheilus rhinocerous
CCTATTAAACATCTTATAGATTTTAAAATCTTGCTAATTACTTATAAAGCCCTGAATGGTTTAGCACCTCAGTATTTGAACGAGCTCTTATTGCATTATAGTCCTCCACGTCCGCTGCGTTCTCAAAACTCTGGTCATTTGATAATACCTAGAATATCAAAATCAACTGCGGGCGGCAGATCCTTTTCCTATTTAGCGCCCAAACTCTGGAATAACCTACCTAACATTGTTCGGGAGGCAGACACACTCTGTCAGTTTAAGCTAGATTAAAGACCCATCTCTTCAATCTGGCTTACACATAACACACTAATACGCTTCTAATATTCAAATCCGTTAAAGGATTTTTAGGCTGCGTTATGAACACTTCCCATAACACCTGGTGTACTTGCTACATTGTTAGAAGAATGGCATCTACGCTAATATTAGTCTGTTTCTCTCTTATTCCGAGGTCACCGTAGCCACCAGATCCAGTCCGTATCCAGCCCAGATGGTGGATCAGCACCTAGAGACAACCTCTACAGCCCTGAATTTCAGCGGAGACCAGGACAACTAGATGAGCCCCAGAGACGGATCCCCAGTGAATACCTTGTCTCCTAGACAGCCATCGGGACAAGACCACTGAACCAGATGAGCCCTCTGCACAATTTAACTTTGCTGCAGCATGGATCAACCTGCTGGTTCATCTGGCCAGAGGAGAACTGGCCTCCCGACTGAGCCTGGTTTCTTCCAAGGTTTTTTTTCGCCATTCTGTCACCGATGGAGTTTTGGTTCCTTGCCACTGTCGCCTCTGGCTTGCTTAGTTGAGGACACTTCATTTTTCAGTGATATCGTCGGCTTGATTGCACAGATAATATTTAAACTGAACTGAGCAGGACGATGACATCACTGAATTCAATGATGAACTGCCTTTGGTCGCAAGACCGTGACAATGGTCGTCTTTGAACCTCTCTCACTGTATGACACAACCCGATTAGGGGCCACGATGACAATCGCCGTGATTGTTTCACGATGCCAATCTTTCATCTGGGACAGCTGAAAATCATGCAGTGTGTTTCGGGCTTAATGCTTTGTTTACCACTAGCGCATGCTGATAACGTTTTATTCTTCTATAGTAACATGCATCATAGCTAAGACAAGAACACATCAATGCTTCTTGTGTCCATTGGATATCTGCTTTGTTAACTCCCTTCAAATTATTAGTTCAATCAAAAATGAAAATTGTGTCATCATTTACTTACCCCCATGTTGTTCTAAACCAATAATACATTAGTACGTCTTTGATGAGGATATTTTTAACGAAACCTGAGAGATTTCTGTCCTCTCATTGTAAGTGCATTCAGATAAAATTTAACACTTCAGAAGAAAAAAAAAATCATAAAGACATTGTAAAATGTGTATATTTATTATGTACTGCGTACTGTGTATATTTATTATGTATATATAAATACACACACATACAGTATATATATTTAAAATATTTACATGTATTTACATGCATATATATATATATTAATATAATTTATATTATATATAAACATATTTAATATAAAAACATAACATTTTTTTCTTAAATATACACAAGCATGTGTGTGTATTTATATATATATAGTAAATATACACAGTACACACATATATTATGCACACAAAAACGTTTATTTTGGATGCGATTAATCGCGATGAATCTTTGGACAGCACTACTTTAAATTGTGACAACCAAGATTTAACATTTGGACCTTTTCTGCCGAAGAAAAACAACTGAATAAATCATTTTCATTTTCTCAAATTTTTCTCAAATAATCACATTAACTAATTTGTAAAAGCTTATTATTCATGTTACTATAACAAAAATGAAACAAACAAACAAACTTTTTTTTTTCCTTTAATCTATTTTTGTAGTTTATTAAACTACAAACCAACAAAGGTCCCAAGCTAGCAATGCCTATGGAGCATCTTTAACTGTTTTTTTTTTCTTTTTCTTTTGAAATATACTTTTGAAATTTGGTCTATTCAATTGTATTTAATTGTTATTGCTTCAAAATCATTAAATCATACAAATCAGGGTATAAACTCTATTTACGCATAACTCAAATTTGGTAACAGGTTTGCAAAAACTTTACAGAAAATGAACAGAAAATAAAGCGGCTAGTAATTAGTTAATCTTCCTGATGTTGACTATGAATATTTAAGGTCCTTGTTTCAATGACCATTTGAAGAAAAAAAGAAAAGGCAGATATTTTTTTTTAATTACTATATTAATATACTATATATATCCACCTGTGTAGTTATGTTAACTTACCGACTTGTCCTTGGATATTTTCTTGAAGACGATATGTTTTGGGCTCATAGTTGTTTAGAAACTTGAACACAATAATAAAAAAGCAAAAGATTAATGCTTAAATAATGTAATAACATTTTGTAATATAAACCTAACTTCAACAATCATTGCATGTTAGTCACTGGCTTTTATTACATAAAAAGTCCTTCAAGCTATACTTTACAATAATGTTCTTCATATATCATCTAGTAAACCTGCAGTCTTAATCAAGACTTTCCAATATACATAACGGTGACATAAAATCTAAATCACTCATTATTATACCCTATGTCCCAAATAACACCCACCAGTGGGTCCTTTAAATTCTACACCCATTATGAATTTCATACCTGGTAGTGATGATTTCGAATAATATGTGAGGTCTGAAGCTTGAGGATAGAAAGAGCAGTGGGGAGGAGCTGGTATTTGTACCCAGGATGTGTATTGCCCAACTAATCAGGTTAGCAGGGTTATAGCTAAAATCCCCTTCACCCATTCTCCAGCTTTCCCAAATAGACAGATGGATACAAACAGATACCTAGCCATGCTTAATGCAGGTGCTATACCTGCCTGAGCGGATTGGGTCGGTTCCCTTGGTCAGCACTGGGGGAGATTACTAGGCACTGACACTTTGGACACGAGGAGCAACACTTTTGTCAGGATCAAGTCACGTGCTGAAAACTGAGGTCTATTTAGTGGGGCTTGTGAATAAACAAGTCATGTTTAATTTATCTTATCCAGATAAATTGAGACAATGGTTGAGACTTACAGGGTGAGAAATTTCAGCATATGTAGCTAAATCTTATCAGAGTCAAAAATAGAATTATAATTGAGTTTATAAAACAATTGTATTTGCACATTGTAACTGAAGTACTAATAAATAATCAGCATAATCAATCAAATAAACAATAAAATTAAAAGTCTTAGTAACAGTATAATATACAGTACTTACATACAATTGGGCAGGAATGTTTATCATTAAAAAGAGATTTAATCAAAAGGAGAAGATTCTCAGGCATGTTAATCATTGATAGTGCTTCAGTTATAATCCCAGACTGTCAGTGTAAGCAGTGTAAAACCCAAGGAAGCTGAGGAGGGATTATCGCCATGAAAGACATGAAGTAATTGTTATCTCATTCGGGATTATTTCCAGCCATAGTTATTGTGCACGTACACTCATGAAAACAAGTGCAGACTGAAGCAAACAATCTGAGTATGCATATGTAAACTATAAATGTGTTTGAATGTTCATTATAGCATACAGTTTACAAAAAAGTGACTTCCTTTAACATTAAATATTTCTCATGCTAATTTAGTTCTGAGTATTAAAAGATTTAAAAATCCCTGATCCCACTTTGTGGTCCTTTGATATAATTTTTACTTCCATTTGATGTTTTTATTTATTTATTAATTTGTTTATTTTTATTTTTATTTTTTGCCACAGAATATGTAATATTTGATTGTTTTACATGTTTCCCCCCTCACTAAGTGATGGACAGCTGAAGATAGGCAAGGAAAGGAAATGTGACATGTGGCCAAGTATGGTGTCCCATACTCGGAATTTGTGCTCTGCATTTCACTCATCCAAGTGCACACACACAGCAGTGAGTAGAGAAGCGCGCACACACACGCACACACACGCACACACACACACACACACAGACAGAGCAGTGGGCAGCCATTTTTTGCTGTGGCACCATGGGGAGCAGTTGTGGGTTCGGTGCCTTGCTCAAGGGTCTCACCACAGTCGTTGTATTGAAGGTGGAAGAGAGCGCAGTACATTTACCCTCCCACCTACAGTCCCTGCTGGTACCGAGATTGGAACCCACAACCTTTGGGTTACAGTTGAGCTTTGTTGAACTGCACAGCCAATCTTGTCGAAGCGATATGACATTTGGGCCAATCACAATATTGCTGACCCAAATATTTTCATAAATAACACATTACTCAGATTCTAACTATTATTTGTTTTTATTTCTTAGACCTTCCCTTGTCAATAATGTTAAATAAACAATTGATTAAATAAAGTATATAAAACATTGCTATTTATCATTTCTTTATATATTTAATGCACTGTAAATGGAGCATGTCTGGAACCTCCTTTTTTGTTTCTTCAGGGATGTTAATCATCTCCACAACTTTTAACTTTATGGATGAAAAAGCAAACAATGTGCCAATCAGATAGTACTTGTAGGCTGAAAATAGCCTAACATTTTGTGTCAGGATTTGGAACATACTGTATAAATTGGTACTCAAACTGCTAAATATGCATGAGCAATGAATTATCATGTTCATCTGTTATAATTCTCAACATTCTATTGTATACCCACCTATTTCCACTTAAACAATTTATATTGTAATCAATGTAATTGTAAAGTTTATAAAGTTTAGTGTGAAGTTTATTGCCATAAAAGGGTACTTTTTTTTCAGTTTTTACATGGTTAGGAAAAAAATAATGGCTAAAAAAGAGAACAATAATAATTATAATTCCTTACATTTATATAGCGCTTTTCTGGGCACTCAAAGCGCTTTACACAGAAGGGGGGAATCTCCTCAACCACCACCAGTGTGCAGCAGGGCCGGACTGGGACGCACTTTCAGGCCGGGCAATCTCAC
>NW_015645063.1:582714-583629 GCF_001515625.1 Sinocyclocheilus rhinocerous
ATAAATCGCATGCGATATTTAATGCGCATCTTGTCAGTAAAGCTGGTTCTGTAATCAGTGGTAAATCTCCATCACGTGTGTGCTTTCACATGGAGCAGCATTTACTACACAGAGCCGTTGTTCACTGACAAGCTGCGCAAAACCATGTTCATCGTGTCCATGTTCAACTGTGTCCACCTTGTTGAAAACAACCACCTAATTTAAATTTGTTAGCACAGAATGTTATTTATCTTAAAATGACTTAAATACCCTAGATTTAACAAACCTATGTTTCATACACATATGCACTACCAGTCAAAAGTTTTTGAACAGTAAGATTTTTTATGTTTTTAAAGCAGTCTCTTCTGCTCACCAAGCTTGCATTTATTTGATCCAAAATACCGGTACAGCAAGAGCAGTAATATTGTGAAATATTTTACTATAGAATAACTGCTTTCGATTTGAATATATTTTAAAATGTAATTTATGCGCTTTACACAGAAGGGGGGAATCTCCTCAACCACCACCAGTGTGCAGCAGGGCCGGACTGGGACGCAATTTCAGGCCGGGAAATCTCACACATCCAGGCCACACAGAAAAAAAGGGGCCAAAATTTTACCTTTTAGGGTACAACAGCTTGTCACTGGAGCAGTACTCTTAAAAGGACATCTTTGTACCTTTTTTTTTTACCCCGTGTCCATGTTCAACTGTGTCCACCTTGTTGAAAACAACCACCTAATTTAAATTTGTTAGCACAGAATGTTATTTATCTTAAAATGACTTAAATACCCTAGATTTAATGGTGTAATGATGCTTAAAATTCAGCTTTGAAATCACAGTGTGACGAGAGGGGCGGGGCCGAGAGGCGTGGGAACGGATCGAGGCCGGTGGAGTAAATGCTAATGCGCGACACCTGCGCCACTCACTGGTCTCGAG
>NW_015645063.1:583671-586856 GCF_001515625.1 Sinocyclocheilus rhinocerous
ACTAGTGTGAAGGCGCACGACTCGCCGTCGCTTTGCTGATAGCGCTGTTTCTCTCACACATGCAAAGAGAGAGAGCGAGCGTCTTGCATACCATGCTGAATCGACGCGTTACATGTAAACCATATTCTTTGTTGTATTTTCCTGTCAAAATAATCTATGTAATGTCCCCATTTAGATAGCTAAGTAAATGCGCGCGCGCTTGTGTGTGTGTGTGTGTGTGTGTGTAAAATAGTATATCAGTCAGGCGAGTAAACAAAAAAAATTACTAGCCAATAGCGGTTTTAGTGCAAAGGATAAATGTAAATGTGATTTTTGTAAATCCTTTTTTGTGTCTTGGGCACAAACGCTCAACAAAGCTGCTTATTTCTTAAAGTTTATTTCTTCAAGGTACTACTATAATATAAATGCTTACATATATTTCATACAGTTTCTATTTGGGGGGTTTAAAGTGTTAGCTCATCCAAACATAAATTCAATCATTATTTACTCGCCTCAGTTCAATCCTTGTTTTGTTTTTCTGAACACAAAAGTTGATTTTAGTTAAGTTTGTCCTGCTGGTTTCTGTTCATACAATATCAGTCGATGGGAGACTGACTTTCAGAAGCTTCATGACATTATTTGATGATGCTTTTAAAGCTTCTGAAACTCAGGTTTCATTGACTGATGTTGTATGAACAAGCTAGCAGGACAAACTTGACCAAACTCACATCCTCAGTGTCTTTTGGTCTTTCTCTAGATGCTCTCGCTGGCTCTGGGGTCATCTCATCCATGGCATGAATCCCCATTGCCAGCCCAGCCCCTAATCTCTATTTAGACAGACCAGATGTAACCCTTACCTTACTTTAATACAGCAGCCAAATGAGTAATATAATGTGATGATGAGATACTTTTGTATTCCTAGCTAACTAATTAGCAAATATGCATATTTTGATTGAACATAATAATAAGAAGAAGAATAAGAGTAATAAGAATCACTTTACGTTTAATTGTAATTTGAACACACTTCTCTACAAACTGATCTGCCTTGTTATTTTGAGAGATGAAGACATCTATTCATATCTTGACAGAAGAGAGAACAGACAGAAACGGGTTCTAACCAGGAAAGATACTTCAAAGGCCAGCTGCATTAAAAGGTTTAGAATAGTCTTACAAGTTAATCTATTTTTTTTCTTTAACACTGGTCATTTTCTTTCTTTTTTTTTTTTTTTTTAATTCGGTTACATAAAAACATAGTTTAGTCTGAGCTGAATCAAAAAAATAAGACTAATTACTCCTTGGATAACTGTTAGTTGGTCAGACAAGACACTTAACATAGAGGCTAACTTATGCAACTGGCCCCAGAGTCTATTTTCTGGAAATAGACACCCATACCGGTGCCTAGCTGACAGATTTAGTGAATAACACAAACACCAGCATTATCTGCGTTAGTGAAGAGAAGAGCTGTTGGCCCTTTAAAAAGAAATAGCCACATCTGACCATGTGAATAAGAATAAAGTAAGGATTTCCCTTTGTAGAATTGAGAAAATAAATAAATAAATAAACATAAGGCCCTGTTATTTCTGCATGTAAAGGATCTTTTATTAACAGATTTTTAGAAAAAAATGATTGGGTAACACTTTACAATAAGGTTAACATCAGTTAACAATATGAGCTAGCAATGAAAAAGAAAGCATGTATTAATCTTAGTTCATGGTAATTTCATTATTTAGTAATACATTATTAAAATCAAACGTTTAATCTTTAAATATGATTTAATGATCCTGAGCCAACACGAACTAACAATGAACAGTAGTATTTTTCTTAACTAACGTTAACAAAGATTTATAAATATTGTAACAGATGCAGGCCCTATTGCTAATTGTTTGTTTGATTGTAACTGTAGAATTGTCTTTACTGTATTTTTTGACGAATGTAATGCAAATAATGTAAATAAATGTTTAAAAAAATTATAGTGATTTCAATTATCTTATCTTATCTTATCTTATCTTTCCTTAGACTGTAAGTAGTGGACAATCTTAAATGGTCACTATTACAAATATTTTTCACAGTAAACATGATTTTTCACACGTTCTGTTTATTATTATTATTATTATTATTATTATATAGCATATATAATATAGCAATTTAAATTAGAATATTTAGCTATTGTTATTATTGTCGGAACGCATTTATTATCACCGCTGTTACCAGTAGACAGTAGCGCCCCCCATCTTTTTCACTATGGAATGGAACACAATGTTTCATAACCGGGTGATATACATCTGTCTGAGCAAATATACAAGGTTTCTCACAACCGATTTATTAAGTTTATTTTGCAGTGGGCTGTTCTGTAATCTAAGAAAGTATGGACTAGATTGCATGACATCACGGCTCCATATAAAGACCAGACCACCTGATGTATTAAAAAAGGAGGGGAAACCAAGAGAAACGTCGCGTCCCTGACGGTTCCTCTGGTTTGAAGATGGCGGTCCCAACTCAAAGCAGCCGGACTGGATCCGTTACCAGTCTGGGAAACAGTCCAACCGCAACACCAGGCGGCTTAAACAACACCCACAAGCTGTGGTGCTGTCATGAGCTTGATTTTAGGTCCGGAATGAAGATCGAAGAGCTCAACCGACTCATCCATGAATTCAGTAAACAAGACCAAGGAGAGTATGATGACCAGAGGGCACTGGAAATACACACCGCCAAGGATTTTATCTTCTCCATGCTCGGTAGCATTTAAAACTCTTAAGATATTTTGTAAAATAATCATTATTATTATTCATTAGGCTATTCACCTATGTTTCACGATTCATCCATTTGTCATCCAGTTTTATTACGTAAAAAATGGTAGAATCTGTTTAGAATTACAGACAGTCAGAAATGGTCAGATATATGCACTAATAGCTACTATATTTTATTTTACCCGTAATTCTGTATCAGAGGTTTTAGATATAGAATATAAAATAGATGTATGTACTAATCTGGGTTATAAATAGGCCTGTCACGATAACAACTTTTTGTTGTGCGATATATTGCCAGAGAAATAATTGCGATAAGCCATATTATTGTCATTTTAAAGACCATTTTATGCCACTGAATATATAATCATAATGTAACAGCATAATAATGCAAGAAGACTGTAAAAACTTCCAAATGACAACAAACTTTTAATTTTTAAGAATATTTAGATCATGGAAATT
>NW_015645063.1:588428-589413 GCF_001515625.1 Sinocyclocheilus rhinocerous
CTAGGCCTGTCACGATAACAACTTTTTGTTGTGCGATATATTGCCCCAGAAATAATTGCGATAAGCGATATTATTGTCATTTTAAAGACCATTTTATGCCACTGAATATATAATCATAATGTAACAGCATAATAATGCAAGAAGACTGTAAAAACTTCCAAATGACAACAAACTTTTAATTTTTAAGAATATGTAGATAATGGAAATTAAGTATCAAAATATTAGATACCTTAAAAAACTTGAATAATTAGTAAATAAACATTTTCCAACAAAAAGTGCAAAGTAACAAGTAGAAAAAAAGAAAAATGCACAAAGAACTTGTATGGAGATTTTTCCATCTACAGATTTTTCCCTGACCTTCTGGAATGTAAAAAACATGGTGACATTAAATTGCTGAAAAACACAATTCCTGCACCCTTAAGTGTGCACACTATTGCTGAAAAACACAATTGAACTAGCACCACATTATGTACGAGAAGCTGCAAAAGACACAGGCGCAAGTGGAATGTAAAAAACATGGTGACATTAATTTTTAAGTAAATATAATGGGCGATATATTGTGTCATCAAAAATTACTGAGGTAATGTACATATATTGCGCGATAAGTCGATATATTGATTATTGCGACAGGCCTAGTTATAAAATAATTATTGCATGCTTAAGGTAAGTAGTTACAATCCCAGGTGTGTGCTTTGTGCTTTAGCCAACATCTCAGTATTTTACATTATCCAAACACTGAATCCAGTTTGGTCTGCTCTTAAGCTGGTTTATGTTTGATCTCTTGTTGAATAATAATTCTGCCATAGTTGGGTGAATGCATGCTACTGATCTGCTGTTTGACAGGATCAGAATGATTATGTCCACGTTGGATCCCCCAAACCACTAAATAAAAAAGTGAAGGTTGTAAAGAACAATTGTTTACCGGCCGCAAAAAAAAAAAAAAAAAAAAAACTCACCCCATCCAAAAAGGAAAAACCACATTAAA
>NW_015645063.1:589629-602743 GCF_001515625.1 Sinocyclocheilus rhinocerous
TATATATATAGGCTATATTTAAAAAAAAGTTTACTAACTAACTAACCAGTTTTAAGAACCACTGACATGTTTACTAACCAACATCTCCACTAATATATATATGTGTGTGTATATATGTGTGTGTGTGTAATATATATATATATATATATATATATATACACACACACACGACAGAGCAGTCATAGGTGCATAAAAACTGTTAATGATCTAGTCCTGCAGACATACTGAGGTTAATTTAAATGAATAAATACATTAATTAATTAATTAAAAAGTGAATGACTTGAGATCAGTTAGTATTTAAACATGGTAAAAAATGTATCACTAATAATTAGAAAAAGTACAAATTACAGTACAACTGGCTGTAATATCAATAACTTTTATTTCTAGACCTTAATTCCTTTCTTAGTATCGAACCCCTCTTTTGGTTCATAGTATATCTGTGTTTAGGCCTATTTGTTATTAGGCATTACATTTTTTTTCACTGATTGTCTAAATATATTTTTCTGACACCGGGTGGTCTAAGACAGATTTAGTATTGGGACTGTTTTCAGCAGAAAATCAATAGGACTGTCCAGCGCTAGGTTTTTATTTCCAAACTAGGCGGAAGTGGGTGTAAGGCAGCATTCAGGCAATTGTGGGAACCTCATATCCATTGAGGCAGAAGTAATGTACAGCTCTCTCTTTCTTTCTGTTCTCACACTTTCATTCACTGCCATTCACCAAAGGCTCAGTTCAGATAGCAGGAGGCTGACTGGCCTGCAGTGTCTGTGTATGCAAATGAGACAGATGGAACAAAAGTGACACTGAATATCTTTGAGAGATTTAAAGAATGACGGGGTGGAGGGGTGTGGGAACAGCATAAAAAGATTCAACTTGAAAAGTACTAATCCTGATCTTTATATATATATATATATATATATATATATACACACACACACATTTATAAAAATTTCTGCTTTTGACCCCCGCTCTGCACATTTTGTATGTTTCTCTTATTGCTTCAGAGGTTTGTTCCATTTGACCGTAAGTGCCCTGCGAAGTGGACATCACAGGATATTCCGCCATAATTCCAGTTCAAAAGGAGCGTATATGTTCCATTCAAAGAACATTAAAGTGTGTGAGATGTGACTACTATTCAAATTTCATGATTACAGTTAAATAACCCTTCACACTTCTGTAGTAAGTTTGGTCTGTGTGTGAAGATAGTGGTGTTCTTAAGTGCAGTAAACTTCAGCCGATTTCCCGTGTGCAGGGAGTAGAGAGCAGTGAACACTATGTAGGGACCATGTCAATTGGAACAAAGTTAATTTAAGGCGCTCTCTTCTAACAAGCTGGTGATTTGAATCAGGTGCGTTAAAGAGAGACATACAAAATATGCAGAGCGAGTGGTCGCGAGGAGCAGGATTAAGAACTGCTGAGTGTAAATGCTTAAATTATTTATTTTCTTCCAGTTGTTTATTAAATTGTTTACTTATACTGCCATGAAGTAGTTAGAATTATTAGAATAGTTTCGAATCATTTGATAATTTTATATATGGAAAGCAAAAAAATTTAAAGCATTATTTTAAAAAAAATTATTATTTCTTTAATTTTTTTTGTAAAAAAAAAAAAAAAGTAATTGCCCCCACAGTCTGGAAACTATTAAAACAATTATATTTCTGTAAAATGAATGCAGTGTTCCTGTTCCAGTATAAGAACGTCATAGTTAAAGTGAAACATGAAGGTAACAGTGTGGTCATATATTGGTTATCGCATATATTATGTTATATACAAGATACAATTATTTAGGAGAATGTCTGACCATCTGTGTGAGAGCTGAAGTTTAAATGAATGATCCAATGATCCAAAACACCAAATCAAGTCAAAATATTAATGGCTGAAAAAAGTCAAAATTAGGACTTTATTAAGGATCCTATTAAGATGGTGTTGGAGGACCTGAAAGAGCAATTTATGCTTCTTTGATCAAGTGAGCTTGACACTCATCAGTAGCCTATGTGAAAACGTTTTTTGAAAAAAGTGCAGTCCTACTTTTTTTTAGGGGAAGCTGGCATAAGAAGTGTTGAAGAGAGATTAAAAATATACATTAAGTGGCAAAAGAAGGCAAAGAACTTTACCATAGTAAGTGATTCCAAGGTCACTGAGTCAATCTGTCTCATGGGAAGAGCTATAAATATTTGAATGCATCCCATTCCTCAAAGGGGACAGATAAATCTCAGCTTGGAGTGGGCTTGGATGCTGAAGAACATTAAACTGCCGGCTGCATCTATACTCAGTAACTGATTGTATGTCTCCATCTGTGCTCTAAAAGCCAGTATAGACACACAGTAGAATATAAATAACTCTAAAGAGCGTCACATTCCTCCGTTATTGATCTGCCGCTTTTTTCAAGTGCTGGTGTTGACTTTCAGGTCCTCTTATTGATCCACTGGAAATAGATGCCAAAGGAGAGTGCTCTGCTGTCTGCATTTAAGTGGAAGAACTTTGGTCACGTGACAGGAAGTGTGCAGTAGCACAGTGTTTCGAAAACTTGGTGGCACAGCATTGTCTTATAATGTTTGGTTAGACTTTTAGCAAATTTAGAATGATTCAATTAGAATCGTAATGCAATTTTATTCAGTTTGAAAAATGTGTAAACAACAAACAATGTGCAATATATGCAAGCAACAAGCAAACTGATAATTTACAGTAGAGAAACCATTAGTTAATGCATTTCATATGTGTGTACATATATATACAGTATATATATATATATATATATATTATCGTTCAAAGTTAAAATTAATTGAAAATAAATATTTTAATTTTTGTACAATTATCAGCTGTAAGAATCTTTGTTTCAGTGCATCAGACAAGTGTTTTGCACAGTCTGACTTTTGTTGAAGCCTGGAATTAAACCACATCATGTTGGTTCATCTGGCCAGAGCAGAACTGGCCCCCCAACTGGACCTGGTTTTTCTCCATTCTGTCACTGATGGACTTAGGGTTCCTTACCACTGTCACCTTGTCTTGCTTAGTTGGGGACACTTCATTTATGGCAATATTGTCAACTTTATTCCACAGAAACAATTTGAAGAGAACTAAACTGAGCTAGACTATGATGTCACTGAATCAATGATAAACTGACTTTAACTGAAAAATTGACTGTTTACTATTGTCCTCTTTTTAGAGCTGCTCTACAGCAGGATTTTATTTCCACTATTGACACTATTTTCCTGTTTAACACTGTTATGCTGCTTTGACATAATCTGTATTGTATGAAGCGCTATATAAATAAAGGTGACTGAACTTGACTCTGTTTTGTCTCTGTTTCAGGCATGGTGCAAAAGCTGGACCAAAAACTGCCTGTCGCAAATGAGTACCTGTTGTTGTCTGGTGGTGTGCGAGAAGGTGTGGTGGACATGGATCTCAATGAGCTTGGCATCTACAACCGTGGCTCCAACTATGACTTGGCCTTCACCCTGTTGGTTCCTGCACTTAAATTGCACGACCGGAACCAGCCTGTAACGCTGGACATGCGCCACTCAGCACTTGGTCACTCTTGGCTCAGCTTGCGACTTTTTGACGATGGTACCATTAACCGTTGGCGAGACTGCTGCACGCTTACTGATCATCTGAATGGCACCACCAACTACTTCTTCTCACCTACACTGGTAGCCGACTGGTTCCAAGAAGCTGTTGGACTAGTACTGGCAGAGTTACAGCGCAAGCCACAAAGGGGCACCCCGAGGGTGGAGCAAGTTGAGCGTCACAACACGCTGCTCACTATAGTTTTAGGTGTGGGCAGCAGCCGCATGCTTTATGACATTGTTCCTGTGGTGTCTTTTAAAGGCTGGCCGGCAGTTGCTCAAAGCTGGTTGATGGAGAACCACTTCTGGGATGGCAAAATCACAGAGGAGGAGGTTATCAGCGGCTTCTATCTGCTGCCTGCCTGCTCAGCCTCTGGTTGCAGAAAGAACGAGTGGCGTCTCTCTTTTGCCCGCAGCGAGGTTCAATTGAAAAAGTGTATATCACCAGGCCTCATGCAAGCTTACCAGGCGTGCAAGGCAATAGTTATTAAGCTACTAGCCCAACCTACATCTATCAGTCCCTATTACTTACGTTGCATTATGTTGTGGGCTTGTGACCGACTACCTGCAAGCTATTTGTCACAGGAAGACAATGTTGCGCATTTCCTGCTAGGTCTCATAGATGACCTGCAGCACTGCCTTGTCAACAAGACCTGCCCTAACTATTTCATCCCACAGTGTAACATGTTGGAGCACCTGTGTGACGAGACCACTATGTTTCACGCTCGTAAACTAGCGCTGGTACGCTCGGATCCAGCCGAGCACCTGCGATCCATTGTTGAGCTGGCCAAGGCAGCCAACAGACTGACGCAGGAGATGCAGCGTCGTGGGAGTTCCTCAGGACTGCTCTCTCCGCTTGCGGATCCCTCCTCTGCTGATCACCAGCAGTCAGATGACCGGCTGGCCAAGAAGCTACAGCAGTTAGTGACCGAGAATCCAGGGAAGTCTATCTCTGTGTTCATCAACCCTGATGACGTCACACGACCTCACTTCCGTATTGATGACAAGTTCTTCTGAAAACAATGGTCTATTTTCACTTCTCCTCTTCTGTAATGGTTGAACCTGATGGGAACCTGATGCATGACACTGTCTAGAAACTGGAGCTGTGTCCCTATGCCTGTATACATCAGACTGCAGAGGATTTTCTGGGGGAAATGTTCTGCAACAGCTCTATAGCACCTGCCTTACTGAGAGGCAAATCCAAACCACTTGCACCTGCAAAGGGTTAAAGCATAGTGGGTTTCACGGTGACTCTGAGAATAAAAGTCAGGGCAAGTGGGCAATGATTTACATAGTAGAAGAAAATATAGTATATGTCCTCCCGTGGTATGTTAATTTGAACAAAAATCTGATGTAATGAATGATAGATTCAGACATTGTTTTTTTTTGTGTTTTGCATCTGTGCTGACTACACACTTCCGGAACCTGTTTGTGTTTGTGTTATATCCATATAATGCTGTTTTTAAACCTGCGCAGTTAACTTGTCTTATTATTTATTTAGAGAAAATTACAGAAGATAATATCAGAGAAAGCCAACCCTTTTCTATATATAAGGGATTGAAATCATATTCCCTTAAGTGCAATTAAAAAAATGTTCAGTTAGAATGAGAGGTTCTTGTATTGACAAAAATTGTTGTTATAAGAATGCAGAATCGTTTAAAGGGGTGTGGGGTGCTTGACTTGTAGCCCTAAAACTTTCACTGCTATTGGAGATTAAAAGGATGTTGTTGTGATTTTAAATTTTTTTTTTTTTGGAAAATGAATGAATGAAAGTGACAAGCAGCTATCCAATATAAGCCCACATATCACCAATGTTAAGGGTGTCTCTAACAAAATACACAGAGTAGGACAGAGGAACTAGATACTGCTCTAAGATTTTCAGTTCAATGTTCTATTCTTATATGAGAGGTGCAGAGTCATTTCAAATACAAAGGTCAATTTTAATGATCTCTCAAAGACTTTTTTCAGGATCTCTGGGTACATAATACTTTATTAGTACATGTCAGCATTAAATAACATGAAAACGGGTTACAGTGGATGTTGTCTATTTGTGTTGTAGATGAAATCATTTATTATCAGGAACTGGGTGTTGTGGTTATGTGGAAATGTGCAGGCTAGGATATTATGTCACAGAATACGCTGACTCAGTGTGTCTGTGGAGTCCACTGTATTTGCGAACAGCAGAATGAAACAAGCACAGTACAGTGCAGAGAATGTGGCAGTATCCTGTGGTGATAAATGTGAGGCAAAACTATCTTGTTAGGTTTTGGTACTTAACACACTCTTGCATGTAGGACTAATTTCTTTTTCATCTCAAGCCTTTGATGCTAATTCCAAAATGTCATTTTAGAGCTAGTAACAAGAGGCTTTGGCAATTGATAATGCAGTCTAATTCAGTTATTGGAGAGAGAGATTAACTGTAGCTTTCTGAAGCTTGTAAAGCTAGCTGAGTCTGTGTGACTGTGTTCAGCATCAGCATCTCTACTATTAGCAAAACTGTAACTTTAACTGTTTCAAGAACAGTGACTTACCAAATAACTAGAGAGTTGCTACTGAGAGATGTCATGTAGCTTTCAGATGTGAAACTGTTTTATTAGTAAATCAACAGGGCAGCACTGGCAACACATTTCTGTGTATGTTTCTGTGTGTGTCTGTATTGTATGTGTGTGTACGCTTGTATAAGGGAGAGAGCGGGAGAACAAAAGCGCACGTTTCATCAATAATAAAACAATTTTGTGGGATAAACATTTTCATCCTGTTGTGCTTAGGTTATTTTGCTGTTGTAGGCTGTAAGGACCTTTGAAATAACTGAAATAATTTGGCAAAGTGATATGGAAACTGCCTGGAACTATTTTAGCTGTGCATTTGCTGAAGAATAATTACACACCTTAGCAAGTTTGTCAACCAATCTGAGTGAACCATTGTAAACATAGGAATACTGAACATGCAGTGGAAATAATCTTTGATAACCTAGTATCCATTATTTTCTCCATAATCTTAATATCTCCATAATAACAATTTCCCCATAATCAGTTCTTACAAATCTCCAGAAGTTTGTCTGTTCTCTTATTATTTAGCAACAAAGCAAAGTTCATTTTTGCCTTATTACTTGTCTATTTTCAATTGAACTTGGCACTAAATGCACCGCAGATGAATGCAGGGAGCAACGACTCTAGCCTCCAACAACCAGACTGATTTAAAAATGAAAGATAGTTTTGCCTCGCATTTATCACCACAGGATACTGCCACATTCTCTGCACTGTACTGTGGTCGTTTCATTCTGCTGTTCACAGATACAGTGGACTCCACAGACACACTGAGTCAGCGTATTCTATGACATAATATCCTAGCCTGCACCTTTCCACATAACAACAACACCCCAGTTCCTGATAATAAATGATTTAATCTACAACACAAATAGACAACATCCATTGTAACCCGTTTTCATGTTATTTAATGCTGACATGTACTAATAAAGTATTATGTACCCAGAGATCCTGAAAAAAGTCTTTGAGAGGTCATTAAAATTGACCTTTGTAGGCCTATTTGAAATGACTCTGCACCTCTCATATCAGAATAGAACATTGAACTGAAAATCTTAGAGCAGTATCTAGTTCTTTTTTTTTAACAGCAGATGTAACATAAGCTGTTATTCCCGTCCCTGTACACTGCTGATGCTGCCATTCTTCATGTTTTGAGGCTATCAATGAGGCTATTACAGTATTGTGCAGGGTTGTCTGCCATTCTGAATTGATCTGAGAAAGTCTTTTAAATTAAATTTCTGAAGTTGAATTGAAGTTGAAAATAGGATGTAGAGTTGTAATTTGAATGGAAGGAAGTAAAATGGAAGGAATCCATGGATTCAATTGTGAATATTTCTTTATGTCTGGGTATTTGGGGTGGTTATCTATTGATATCAGTTTTATTTTACAGTACAAATAAGCATTAGTCAAATTTACAGGAAACAAATTTTGTGGCCAAAATTGAGTTATGTGACTGAGCTGAATACAAATGCCATCTCAACAACCAACACATGAATTGCCAATTCATAAATTCTGAACTCTGAATATCTTACTTATTCAGAGTTTAGATATTCAGAGTCTGAATATCTTACTTATTCTTATGCTTGGTTATGCCAGTCATACAAGGGAAATATTACCAGAAGTATTGATTGTGCTGTAGCATGTGCAGTGATTATTTATAAGTCTTCTCTCAAACCGCACAAGCAAAGACTTGTGCGGTTTGAGAGAAGTCTTTGTGTGTCCGGGATACAAACTCTCTCATACTCATTCATCAACAGCGCTGTGTAACGGCTGCTCTCTGCTTCTAGACTACAGCGAGGTTCAGCACTCTGTCTCTGCCCTTTCCCAGAAGCATTGACGCATCCCGCAACGGCAACCACAAGAGATCAAGAGGTTCCTGCAAAACACAGCACGACATGGATAAAGGAGATAAAGGTAAGAAACTTAAAACCGTGGAAGTGTTTATTATTATGCTGGGAGAGAGTGAATGCGCTTTAGGGCTGTTTCAGGAAAAGTGGACTGCGGATCTGGTTCGGGAACGGAGCATGATATGATGCTTAATGCAGTATCCGGAATTAAAAAGCTTGGCGAACTGCGAAAGCTCCTGTACATTTGGACATTCTGTTAGGAACGGATCATTGTTAATGTTATATAGTTGGTGTTGAGTAAGGTGATCATATAAAAGATGAACATTAGCGTTAAAAGTGTGTGCCAAGATACAGGCAGCGACTGTCTGCTTCATCCTGTGCAGATGCTGAGCAAGTAAAAATCCTGCAAACATACCACACTGATGTAAGCTGATATATATATATATATATATAATTTTATTTATTTTTTTTCAACTAGAGCTTGTGTGACTTTTTGTGGGAAATTATTTCTGCCAACTAAGGGCTGGGCCAGGTGCTACTATAAAAAGTGCTGGCTGTCCACTTTTAGGGAATGTGTGTGATGTTGCATTTGTGGCACTGAGTCTGCTGATCAGCATATGCGTAACAGCAGAGATTCCAGCAAAAATGAACTTTCTCCATCGCCATGTGAACTGCAATGTCATTTAGTAATTTATGTAAAGACCCGTGTTGGGAAGGTTACTTTGGAAATGTAATAGGTTACAGATTACAAGTTACTCTATTTATGTAATAATAAATGTAATAAGTAGTGTAAGTTTTCAATTACTTTATTAAAGTAATGCAACTGATTACATTTGGTTACTTTTTGATTACTTTTCAAAATTTCTAAAGTGTTTAACTGTTAATCATTATCAAACATGTAAACCAGGCAGGGTTAACACCCAGTAGTACTCAACACTGATTACTGTCAGACTTTCGAAATCCTTTATCAGATTAATTAAGATTATAATACTTTAATTTTAAAGGGGACATCGGATGCAAAATTCACTTTTACATGGTGTTTGCATATAAATGTGTGTTAGCAGTGTGTAAACATAACCACCCTACAATGATACAGATCCATTCACTTCTTTTTTTAATCCCCCAAAAACCTAAACAGTCTCAGTTATCAAGCTGTTTTGATTTTCTGAGCAGTATGACGTCATACTGCTCAGGGCCCACCCATGACCGCTGATGGACTGTCCCGTATGTGCATATCTCCACCCTCAGCCAGTCGTATGCTGTCTGTCATTTTCTCTGCGCTCAAGCAGCTGTAGCGACAACAAAATCTCGTAAGCAATGCAGGCGTTTTGTAGTTGGATATAGAAGAACATCCTGACATCAGAGCCACTGAAGAGCAATGGATTAGTTCTGTTTTTGATGGTAATGCGCCACCGAATACACCTAAATATGTTTATGTCTGCGCAAATCATTTTACTCCAAACTGCTTTCTGAATGAGAGACAATTCAAGGCAGGCTTCGCAAAAAAGTTAAAACTCAAGGATAGATCAGTACCCACTGTTCGTGATCCAGCTGCACCTCCAGAATAATTAAATCTCACACTTTATATTTTTTATGATTACTTGTAAATCGCCTTTGCTCTTCCACGGAAGAGAGGGGTGGGGTGAGCAGCAGCTCATTATCATTTAAAGAGGCATGCACTGAAACAGGTCGCTGTGAACAGAGCTGTTTTTGACAATGTAAATTGAATTTAAATGGAATTTTAACCAAAGTATGTTGCAGACATTTCATGAAGACCCTAAAGAATCATACCAACTTGTGGAAAATGCATTCGATGTCCCCTTTAAAGCACAGCCTCCACAAAATCAGACTTACTTTGAGATCAATCTGAGGTTAATTACAGATTTAAAATCATAACAAGAAATAGTTTAATAGCTATGATACTGTTTTTGAAATTAAATTGTTGTATAGTTATATGTTATAACTAGTATATTTTAGCTGTATTGAGAGCTTTTGTTCTTATTCCTAAGAGAAGTGACTTTGACTGACACGTTGTCAAACAGACACACACAGAAAAGGCTGGGACAGAAATGTGCTGTGTGTAGTCAGAGTGTAAAGGTTTCCACTCTATCTTCTTAGCATCATTAAGCCTGACATCTTTCTGTTGACCTACACATCTTCTTTGTCCATCTTTTTCTCATAAATAAGTGTGCTCAATTCTTTCTATCTTGCTGCTATAATATAGTTTCTCCCTCATCTCTGCAATCCCTTCTGTTTTTCCAGCAACAATGCTAATCAATTTCAATGTACATATTTCATTGTCAAGTCAGTGTTGTACATCATATTTACGATCTATTTATTTGAATGCTAAAGTATTTGTAGAATAATATATTTAAATTTAAAGAAACATCTTTACATGATTAATGTGTGTACAACAGAAGTATCAGAACCTTCAAAAATGCTTTGCTTTACATTTGTTAGGCCTCAGTGTAACAGGACTGTCCTTAAATGTGCTAATAACTCAATTTCTGTTCAAGTTCCGTGTACCTTCGGATAATTCCTTTATTCGTTTTTGTTTTCAAAAGGAAAAACGAATAAACCGTTCGTTTTGTACATATTCCACCATATTCATGAACATAAAATACAAATCTGAGACATATTTTTGGTTTGTTTTCCTCAATATTTCTTTAAATGCATCAAATAAATATACAATAAAACCAAAACGAAAAATAAAGTATTTTTATGAACAAAGTGCGTTTTAGTCCACCGGAAGTTCAGCTGCAGCCTCTGGCGACCAGTGGTGGTATAGCACATTAAGGACATCTTAAGCACAAGACCGCTATCTTTAATGACACATCAGTTTTCAGTGGCGTGTGCCAACCATATGTAAATATGCAGGTAGTAATTTCTGTGCAGTGCAGCAGTATGTACAGTAACTGATAGAATGCACCTATTTACGCGCGCGCGTCAGTGCTCGTGTCAGAGCATGCATCTGACAGCGGGAGAGGTTTAACCATAGCCTCCGGTTAAATTCATAGTGAGAGAAGCTCGTTTTGCACTTTAATGTGAAAAGAATGTGCCATTTTGTTTCCACTGTTCGTAAAAATGTTAAACATAGAAGATAAAACGCTTCTACAACTCTACATACATGATAGTAGGCGTGTTTATAAAAATAAGCAGAGTTAATAAAAACCTGTACTTTTCATTGCACATTACAGGGCTGGACTCTGCTTCGTCCATGGTGAAAGCCGATCCGGCCATTCACAGCGCAAAGTGGTAGTATTTCCTCAGCGACCAGCACGGATCAGCTCCAGGAATGACGAAGCAGATATCGTCCTCTTTTGGAAGGCCAAACAAAGTCGTTTCGCTTTCACTACGAAGCACACCGCGCCTTCACGACATGGCGGCAGCGACAACAATAGTACAGCAAAAGTTACGCCTTCTTTCTTTGCGTGAACATTTGGGCGGCATTATGCAAATCTTCCCAGATAGTGACGTAGAAGTTACTCCTTCTTTCTTTGCGTGAACATTTGGGCGGCATTATGCAAATCTTCCCACATAGCGACGTAGATATGTGGGGGCGTGTTAGAACAAGCCATTTTAGGTAGGCATGGCTGACTCTTAACTTTTATAAAGAATATCTCTTTGGATTTGAGACTTTAGTCTTTGCAACTTTACAGATCTTCTTTATGCACCAAGAGCTTGTAATACTCCAAAGAGAAAGGAAAAATTGAAATCGCATCATATGACCCCTTTAAATAATTACAGAAGCATAAATATTATAAAAACACTTCAGATAAAGACATTATTAATGTGATTGTTACAGTACTCCCAGTAATAGGGCTGAAACGATTAGTCCACATTATCCACAATGTTGACAATAAAAAAAATTTTGTTGTGTAGTCGTCGTTTGATCTCATATGACCTAATGCAGTGTTTCCCAACCAGGGTGCCCTGTAAAAAAATCCCTTTTTAATATTTTTGAATTGCTAAAATGTTCAAAAAAGCATCT
This sequence comes from Sinocyclocheilus rhinocerous, assembly GCF_001515625.1. Classification (NCBI taxonomy): domain Eukaryota; kingdom Metazoa; phylum Chordata; class Actinopteri; order Cypriniformes; family Cyprinidae; genus Sinocyclocheilus; species Sinocyclocheilus rhinocerous. Next base: position 601,577 of record NW_015645063.1, read on the forward strand.
ATTATATAATATCCATTTCTGATGTGCCAATAATTAGAGATGCACCGAAATTCCGGCAGCTGAAAATTAGTTCACCGTGTGACTCTCTGCCTATTATCCCGCTCTATGTGTGTGCGCTCCGCTCAGCGCTCCACTCATTTACCGTTCTTTAGAGCCCTGAAGGGCCTCAAATTTAGGCCCTAGCCCGGCCCTGCCCCGAGACGCTCAGGGCCTATCCCGGCCCGTGTCCGACAGCTTATAAGAATTACCGGCCCGAGCCCATCTTTTTTCCCCTATTTCGTTTCGGTTTGTTTATTAAGCTAACTTAGAAAAACGTTTGGAGCATTTTTTGTTCGTTAAATATAAGTTTTTGTTTTTTAAAGTAACGACCAAGCGGCCAACGGCAGACAGTGAGCCTATGTTTGATCAATTTAGCCTTCTCAAATCATCACAACTTCCCTAAAATAAAACATATAGATATAAAACAGTTCAAGCATATAGCAATGTTTAAATGTTAAACCTAGATAAATGTGCGCTATATCCAATTTTGCCCGGAGAGTGGAAGCTAAAGCGCTGTGCAGGACATGGAAGCGCCAGCGCAATCACGAGCTTTAAATTACTACTTAACGAAATAAAACAAATGAAAAACAAAAACTCTTTCATTATAATCATAATCAGTGAAATGGAAACTTATCTCTAAAGGCGCGGAGATGGTCAGGATCGGCAACTTCATCCTTGCGACACCGACTCAGAAAACACTAGTTTATTAGTAAATAATTCAAATATCTCCTTACTATTTCCCCCTGATATTCTTATTGTAATTACTTTTGCCGGTGCTTTGCGGCAAATTTAATAAACACCGTCGAGCCGCTCTTGACAGTCGCGGTAGCACGGTCTCGTGTTGTTTCCACTAGCGCTGCAATTTTTTTTTTCATCACTATTGATGGAATGTCTAAAATATAAAAATAAGGAGAACCCTAAAACAGGCCCGAGGCCCGGCCCGCGTCTGACGTGAAAATTGTCCCGAAGCCCGGCCCGAGGGGCATCAAAAAGTCGGGGCCCGTCGGGCCCGGGCTGCAGGGCTCTACCGTTCATGCTCATCGAAACAGCAAAGTCCACTTAAAAATCAAGCCGACAGGAAACATCTATGTAGTACAGTATTGTTTCTGTTTGCAATAGCCCTACTGT
>NW_015645063.1:603389-605125 GCF_001515625.1 Sinocyclocheilus rhinocerous
GTAACACTCCAAAGAGAAAGGAAAAATTGAAATCGCATCATATGACCCCTTTAATAGCCCTATTGTTAGACCTACCTGAAAAACTAAAAAGCAATTTATTTCATTTTTAGGCCTATCGTTATTTTTTTATTACTGACTGCGTACTTGTCATTTTTTATTCAATTCAAAGTTTGAAATCAAGCTATATCGTGCTACTGCAGCAAAATTACCCTACTGTAAAATCTAAAATACAGTGAGTGAGCAAAAATTTGTGAGATTTTAAAGTCCAGTCCAGTCACGTCACGGTTTATTTATTTAGTACTTAATGCAATAGATAGCCTTAAATCAAGCAGCTTTACACTATTAAACATGAAAAAACAGAGTCGGTGTCGCTTTCAGTTAGAATTACAACTTGATTTTCTGTTATAAAGAAGCTCTCCGGTGTGGAGCTAGCTAATGATAAAATATTTTTATTAGTGGGGGGGAAAAAGTTTAATTAAAGTAATAGTTTGGTTTGCAAGATCAAAGCTTGATCTAGCTCAGGACTGTTTTGATTATCATAACCCTATGAGGTATTTTCAGAGAGATTGTTGTGAATGAAATAGTTTATGCAAAAATAAAAAGTCTTATCACTTAACCTTTATTTTGTTTCTTATCCATATGACTTACAAAAAGAGATTTTAGGCAGAATGATGTGTCATATACTTTCTCATATAGCTAGTTAAATGGTGAATAAGAGTTTCTCTGCCATCTCATTTTGTGTGCCAAAATATTTATTTGTATAAATTAATTGTATAATTGCAATTAAATAATATGACTTTCAAAAGCTGAAGTGATTACCTTAATTTATTTGTTAGAATATGTATAACTCAATATTTTAACAAATTGCAAAAGATGAATAGGCCTAAACAAAAAATGTCTACTGATTAATCAGCGAAATAATCGACGATTAGTCGATTAATCGGTCTAATAATCACTAGATTAATCGATTATCAAAATAATCGTTTGTTGCAGCCCAACTCAGTAACGTACTGGAGAGCCGGAGTTATGTCTTCTTCAGGCGCCTTATGTCCCCAGGTTGCTATGGTTACTCCAACCGCCACCAGTGCTGTGAACCTTAAAAATAATAAAAATGTAATTAAATAAAACCTAAAACAACCTTTTCATGTACTTTATGCTCATTTATTTTCGTAAAAGTCGTTTATTTGTTAAGAAGTTGCCTAACGAGTCTTACCTGATAAAACGACATTTCCTGTCAGATGAAAAAAAAAGCCCCTGAACAAAGCGTTGTTACAGCTGTCAGACGACATTCTGTCAGACTATAAGTAAACATTTCATTTTAAATTCAATTTTCACAAGTATTAAACAACAGTTGTGAAATTAAAACATGTCTCACTTCGGAGGAACGATCGGTCCTCCTGTCCTCCTGAGCGTGCGAGAGGAGCGCAGCCGCGCAGTTACATTCCCATACAACACAGAACTGTCTGACTGCATGTAGCGTATTAAATCTCTCTTGGGTTATTTAAGCGACAGATTTAAGATGTCCAGACTAAAAACGTTTAAATAAGCATATTTAAATATTAAGCGGCATGTAAATCATTAATATTAATCATAATTTTTATTGGTAATACCATTACGTGCCTAGGACGTGCTAGCTACGTTGCCAGCTGGTAAATCGTGAAATTACCAAAAACTACCAATCCATTACGTAACCGGTACGTCATGTGTTAGCTGGGAATAAATCCATTACATTTTCT
>NW_015645063.1:608504-611215 GCF_001515625.1 Sinocyclocheilus rhinocerous
AATCTCTCTTGGGTTATTTAAGCGACAGATTTAAGATGTCCAGACTAAAAACGTTTAAATAAGCATATTTAAATATTAAGCGGCATGTAAATCATTAATATTAATCATAATTTTTATTGGTAATACCATTACGTGCCTAGGACGTGCTAGCTACGTTGCCAGCTGGTAAATCGTGAAATTACCAAAAACTACCAATCCATTACGTAACCGGTACGTCATGTGTTAGCTGGGAATAAATCCATTACATTTTCTATTGGGTTTTGGGCAGGGTTCTATTGTTTATTTTTTATATAAAATGTAGTTGTGAGTGGTCTTGTGTAGTAATATGAGACATTATGTTGATCACGCAGACTGTCTATTATAAAAAACTATTTCTTCACGGAAGAATTTTTTATCATGGGTCACTATGACAGGCTAAAATTTACATTCGAATACCTAACAACAAACCTTTATTTTAGACACTTACTTTGCTTATTTGTGTACAATCTCTTAGTAGTTTTAACTTTTTATCAAACTTTTTATGAAAAGTACAGCTTTCGATTAACTCAGCTTATCTTTGTAAACACAGCATGTATGTAGAGTTGTATGTAGAAATGTTTTGTCTTTTGTTTAACATTTCTATAACAGTGCAAACAAAAGGGCACATTTTTTTCACATTAAAGTGCAAAACGAGCTTCTCTCACTATGAATTTAACCGGAGGCTATGGTTAAACCTCTCCCGCTGTCAGATGCATGCTCTGACACGAGAACTAACGCGCGCGCGGACATGTGTCCATTCTTTCAGTTACTGTACATACCGCTGCATTGCACAGAAATTACTACCTGCATATTTACATATGGTGCACTGAAAACTGATGTGTCATTAAAGATAGCGGTCTTGTGCTTAAGATGTCCTTAATGTATTATACCACCACTGGTCTGCAGCTAAACTTCCGGTGGACTAAAACGCACTTTGTTCATAAATACTTAATTTTTCGTTTTGGTTTTATTGTATATTTATTTGATGCATTTAAAGAAATATTGAGGAAAACAAACCAAAAATATATCTCAGATTTGTTTTCTATGTTCATGAATATGGTGGAATATGTACAAAACGGTCCGTGTAACGCTTCACAATTCAATTTTCAGACTATATGGAGCAAATGCAAAAATTAAAAAATGAAACCAAACATTCATTTTTTTCAGCTACTTCATAAATGAACAATTGCCATTTTCTTTCCTCTTTTCAGTTTTATTTTTGCTAAATTGTGACTTCAGAAATGATCTTTTGAATAAAGAAAATCTAAACAATTTTCTATTTTTCCATTTTTTTTATCTTAAAATTTGCCATGTGGGCTGTACCATTAGCGCGGGGGTGTGGCCGCGGACTGTTTCACAAACGCTTAACGTGGCTTAATGTATCCTACTAAAACAGTGACAATGGAGGACACACCTTATTAATAATAAACATATAGGCTAGGCTACTATTTACAAACAAGCAGAATAGCCCAGAATATGAAAGCAAATTGTGCTAAATTGCACGTTAAGTGTTTTGTGCCCCACTGAAAACCTAAAGAAAATACATGGCTCAATGGACTAAGACAGCGGTATAAATTAAAAAGCCCAAACTCGGTATATTCATTAATGGAGTGTCTATTTACACCATAGACTGTATAAAAACATGGACGTAGTGTCCGTGACGACACTAAGTGCAAATAGCTCGCCTTGTTTGCAGAGGCTATTTACACTATCTCCACCCACAAACGTGTGATAGGGGTGGTCAACAATATAAAAGACGGCAAATAATAGTCAGCTTCAGCAGTGCAGATGGTAAGGTGTGTACCGTAGTCTTTTTGACGCAATCGACCTGGGTTCGAATCTGCCTTTTGCCGAACTTTTTTTCTCCCTTTTCAAATCTCGTCACATCGGAAAGGCATTTATTTTTAATAAAAATTAAGGAAATAATCAAAAAGTTGAAAATAAAGTATCGGGTAGGGTTAGGGTAGGTGTAGGGAGGGCTTTATTGTCCCAATAAGGTGACATCCATTATTTAATTTGAATTAAAATTATAATTATAATTTAAACTCAAAACATTACTATTGCATACTGTTTTATAATTTACTACAATATTGAGGTACAGATAATTGCCACTATTTGCAATAAGTAGTATAAATAGCAGAAAATCCTGCTATTTTAACATAGTGTAAATAGAATCTATTGCTATCTGCACTTAAATAGCATATTGTTAAAAATACTGCTATTTTCACTTAGTGTAAATAGAATCAATTGCTATTTGCACTTAGTGTAAATAGCCTCTATCGCTATTTGCACTTAGTGTAAATAGCATCTATCGCTAAGAAAATATGCTATTTTCACTTAGTGTAAATTGCATCTATTGCTATTTGCACTTAGTGTAAATACCCAGCAAGCAATTTTGCGTTTAAAAGACGTCTATTAGCCGTCTAAACGCAGCCCAGACGTCTAGGCTAAAACAAGGCTAAATTTGGGCTGTCAGTGAAAATTTAATAGACATCTAACCATAGCCCAAGAATAGGCTAGTCATCAATTAGACCGCTATTAAACGACTACATATACGTCTAATAGACGGTAAATATGGGTCTAGGCTAAAACAAGGCTGAATTTGGGCTGTCAGTGAAAATTTAATAGACGTCTAACCATAGCCCAAGAATAGACTAGTCATCAAATAGACAGCTAATGAATGCCTACATATA
>NW_015645063.1:614744-620346 GCF_001515625.1 Sinocyclocheilus rhinocerous
TCCAAAACAACATTTCCTCACTAAAGCTCTCATCTTTGACAAAGTCCATCATTTATTTTAATTATTATATTGAATTTATTTCTGAACAATGGCTTGTTAGATACAGAGAGAGCATGAGTTAATTGAATAGAATAGCTTTGTCATTGTACAAGTACAATACGATTTATTTTGAAACTTCCAAATTGATAGTAAAGCTTAAGAATACAAATGATTTAAAATGGCAATATAAAATTATCAATTATAAAAAGTTTGCAGCAGTATTAAAATAGTGCAAATAGCTCAGATGTGCAATGCAGCATTAAAACCTAAACAGTACAAACAGAAAACATAATGTAATAAAACGGCAGGGGTGAATTTATTATTCCATGTACATTTGAGGTTAATAAGTGTACTGGGCAACTTTTGTAGTTAAAGCAGCTATCACTGTGTTGTTATGATGTCAGTTGTGACAGACAATTTTGGAGGCAGAGACAGATTGTGGGGGGCACTAATAGGCATGTGTTATTCAGGAGTCAAAGTTGTGCAGAGTTGAAGGAAGAAACCTCAAAGACAGTGCCAGAAGGATGCTGAACAGGTAAAGCCTACAAAATGTGCAACATTAATCAAACATTTTGTTGTCAATACTCAATAAGTTACAACGCAAATCAAAAATTTTAAAAATAATTCCTTTACTGGTCATTTTGAAATGTCAAACTTTGTCCGCAATACACTATATACATCTCGTTTTTGTTTTTAGTAGGCATCCAAGCAAAAGAGAATGACTCCCTGTCACAATTAGTGTAATTAAAGTAAAAAAATGAGTTCAAGCTTTTCTTGTGCTTTTTTTTTCTTCTTATTTGGCAGATGCTGTGATGACCAACTTCCTGGCAGCAACATAAGTAAACCAACAAAAGGGTTAATCTTTTTTTTTTTAATGTTGTCATTTATCCTTAATTAGGGATGCACCGATACCAATACTGGTATCGGTATCGGGCCGATGCTGCCCTGCGTGAGATACTGCGATAATGCCCCGATACCAAAAGCCAATACCAAACAGCGTGTGAATAGAGCTGTGTCCAGAAAAAGAAACTCTGTTGTTCTGTTTTCAGTGAGTAGAATGGAGTTATTATAGATTAAGGATGTCTATGAAGTACATGTAAGTAATTAATATAATGTTAAACATTCAATATTCATGATTCTGCACCACGCGCTGCGTATGTTTAGCTTGCTTTAAGGTCAAAGTATACTTCGGTTTTTACTCGTACGCGAGGGTCCGTGTACACTGAACGTGATGCACAGATGCGCGAGCATGTCGAGTGAATATCTCACAGACATCACTGGAAAGTTTGTAGTTCGGTCGATATGTCAAAAGCAAGTAAGTAAAGCAATGCACAAGTTACTAAAGTTATTTGACGGTAAGGAGAGCGAGAGAGAGAGTCAGAGAGTGCGCACTTCTGTTGCATGATCTTGATTGATGTTTGCTCCATTAGCGCATGCATTTGGATTAAAACTAAATCGTAAATATAAAACAAACAAAAACTATAGGGGCATTCACTATAAACAGCATTTATTTTAAACGTCAAGCATACACAACTTTATTTAAAGCAGAAGTGAAACTAAATTACATCACCAAAATATTACGCGTGCACTCGTGTAATGTATAACGAGTGGTTCCCTGCATTATTTTAGGAAAATGTTTTGTGATTACAGTATTGAGCTGCTGCAATGGAGCAGCTCTAATGCGCCATTAAAATTTTTATTTTGTCATTAATTCTTTTGTATTTTTATCCTTTTGTATTGTCTTAGGTTGTCCAAGTTGTTAAAAATGTTATTTTTCTATTAGACGTCTATTAAATTTTCACTGACAGCCCAAATTCAGCCTTGTTTTAGCCTAGACGTCTGGGCTGTGTTTAGACGGCTAATAGACGTCTTTTAAACGCAAAATTGCTTGCTGGAGCGCGTCCTGAGGAGATGGCGAGTCAGGATCGTCAACTTCATCTTGTGACACTCTGACTCAGAAAATACTAGCTCATTAATAAATAATTCAGATGTCTTGTTTTTTGGGCTTCTTTGCCAAGATTGTGTTTGCATGCAGTACAAATAGCCTACGGAGACATTTTAGTACCATGTTGAAAAATAAGATTAACGTAATCATATTTTAAGAATAAAGTCAAAATTACGATAATAAAATCAGTTTATAGGCCTATTGCGTGGTTAATGTGAGAGTTCCACCTAATTCTGACCTATAAATAGTATCAAATTCTGCTGTAAAGCAAGTCAATAATGTCATTTACAGCTCATGTCAGTTCAGTATTGATTCTGTTAAGTTGCATAACTGTGTAACATTCATCAGTTGTACATACTGCATATACAGTGTATAGGTGCAGACACACATGAGAGTAGTGTTATATTTTTTTCACATCTGTGTGTAGTTTGGCGTGTATGTGGCTAATTATTTTATGTTTGTGTGTAGAGGTACTACGCAAAAATACTATTTCTAGAGGAGTTAAAAAGCTTTTGCAAGATGTGTGATATATATTTGTCACGGTCGGTGGTAGTGTGAAGAGCACGGAGCGAGGAACGAGGAGACCAGGAATACAAACGAAGGAGTTTAATTCAATCACGGGGAATCACACATAGCACAAAGAGTTGACATTGACATACAATTCCAGACAAGGGAGAACAGAACGGGCTAGAACCAAATAGGGTGAGACCAGGAATACAAACGAAGGAGTTTAATTCAATCACGGGGAATCACACATAGCACAAAGAGTTGACATTGACATACAATTCCAGACAAGGGAGAACAGAACGGGCTAGAACCAAATAGGGTAGATAACGAGGGGCAGACAGATGATGGGGATAACTAATAACAAGGAACAGGTGATACTAATAACGTACTTGGCAGAGCTGCCTGTGAACAACTGAATCTGGCCAAGCGTATAGAGTGAGTGCAACCGTGAGTGCCAGTGAGTGCAACCGTGCCTGCAACAAAAGATGAGCTGGTGAAGCAATATCCAGAGCTGTTCCAAGGGCTAGGAGAATTCCCTGGTGAGCATCACATATACCTTGATCCAGAAGAAACAAGTGTGAACAATTTTGAATTATTGTGTGTAACAGATGACAGCTGTGTTGCAGTTGTGCTTACAGTAAAACTATAAAATCATATACTATAAAACTATAAAATAAGATAATTAAAATCTGGTTGTGCCACCTTTAGCAACAAAATCGGATAACTTGAGATCAGTCTTGTAAAGCGTTGTTGTAGAGTTTTGACCCACTCTGCCCATCAGGGGCGGACTTACCCATTAGGCAAAGGTAGGCGACCGCCTTGGGCCCCCAAAAGCCAAGGGCCCCCTAAAATGCTTTTCATATAGGATATGCGCATTAAGCGCTGACACGCGAACGGTTGCTGGGGCCCCATTCCTATATTTTGCCTGGGGCCCCCAATTCACTAAATCCGCCCCTGCTGCCCATTCTTCTTGCCCCCTAGGGGGCCCTTCCTTTGTTGTTCTGGACAACCATGCCAACACCAAACTGAATGTTCTCAAGCTTAAATTCTGAAAAATGTTTGGACATTTACAGTAAATAACAGAAGTTGGGGGGTGACGAGTTATGAATGAATGAAACGCCTTTGTCCGCTTGAGAAACGGTGTCTCTTCCGCGGCTCGGTACGCTTTCAACTCTTTTTTTTTTTTGTCTCGTCTCGAGTTAGACACTGTATGACATTAACGTTACATGATTTGACTGATTTTTACATAGAAGGGGCGACAGCGCACCGCATTAAAAGAAATGATCATTCATGTTTTCATAACCGCTGGCCAGCGCACCGCATTAAAATAAATGACATAAGCGGTTTTCATAACCGCTGGCCAAATTAAAAAACGAAACTAAAATTAAATCATCTTTGAGAGCAAGGGGGCCCCCTGGTGTTTCGGGGGCACTACGCAGCTTGCGTACTTGGCTGTTTTGTTGTGTTTTCCTTCCCCATGTGCTCCATGACCTAGTTTCCCATCTGTGTCTGATTGTCCTTGTGTTCAGGTGTGTCTTGCTTATCATCCTCATTTACCAACCCTACTTAAGTTCAAGTCTGTTCATTATTTCCTTGTCCGATATTAAGAATGTGATCTGCTACGTGTGTCTCCTGTCTGCCTTTACGGATTTACCCTCGTGTGGATTATATTAAATACTGTTTGAATTCATCTCTTTCGTCTAGCGCTCCTCATTCCACCGTAGCTGTGACAAATGGAAGCAATCAAAATCAACAGAAGAGCAATGATATGCAAGTGCTATAACAAGTCTCAGTTAGCTTACAGTACACGTAGCAAGTTTTTTTTTTAAATTATATAATAAATAAAAAAAGAAAACAGATAGAATAGAAAAATAATAGAGCAAGCTAGTGTTAGAGGCCTTTTTTTGCCTTTGTTAATTGTATAATAAATAAAAAGAAAACAGATATAATACAAAAAGATTAGAAAAGCTAGTGTTCATTTTTTTTTAAAGAAAACAAGCAGTTAGTAAATGAAGCAGAAGAGCAATGATATGCAAATGTTATAACAAGTCTCAGTTAGCTTAACACAGTACACGTAGCAAGGTTTTTTTTTATTATATAATAAACAAAAAGAAAACAGATAGAATAGAAAAAGAATAGAGCAAGCTAGAAAAAGCTAGTGTTAGTTTTTTTTTTAAGAAAACAAGCAGTTAGTAAATGAATAGAGTGCAAGTCTAAAAGGGACAAGATTTTTTTCTTAAAGGGGTGGTTCAGTGGTTTTTTTCTAGGCTTGATTGTGTTTATCAAGCATTATTTTATCACATAATTTACCTTTATTCCACACCGCTCTGTCCCTTCTCTGAGAAACGCCCTGAGCTGCGTTTCCCAAAAGCTTCGTAAGCCTAAGAAGTTCGTAAAAACGATCTTACGACTGATCTTAATATTATGGTTTCCCAAAATCATCGTAACTTAAGTAGCACTTGAAAATCATCGTAGATCTACGAGTGCTCTGGAGTAATTGTAAAGCCTTAAAGGGTTAGTTCACCCCAAAATGAAAATTAGGCTGCGTTTTACTCACCCTCAAGGCATCCTAGGTGTATATGACTTTCTTCTTTCAGACGAATGTGTCTCACACAGCTCCGGGGGTGAACAAAGGCCTCCTGTAGCGAATCGATGCGTTTTTGTAAGAAAAATATCCATATTCAAACCGTAATAATTACTTGAATCTAGCTTGCGCCCGCAGTTGTACACAGAAGCAGTTCCGGGAGCATGAGGTATGAGGTCAGCTTTGCGCATGCGCCGCTCAGAAGTGACGAACGCGGAAGCGCAGGGGAGAGATCAAAACAAAACAACGGTCACTAATTAGAAGTACAAAACGAGGATTTGTAAAGAAGAATGTCGGAGGATTTCGATATAAGCCAAGAGGAGACTTGTTTTCCTTTGCTAAATTGGTTAGCTAGCCCAATGTGTTGTGATTGGCTAAACCGTCTCTAGTGCGCATCTATACGTCCCGCCCCTCTCCTCAGCATCATGTGCTCCGGTTGTATTGTAAACAAAGGCGTCATTAAAGGCAGAGTAAGCGATTTCTGGTAGCCAATGTTGATATTTGAAATCACCAAAACAAACACACCC
>NW_015645063.1:620383-627989 GCF_001515625.1 Sinocyclocheilus rhinocerous
CCTGTCCGGCCGGAGCGACGAGACAAAAACATGAAAACCCATTACAAATGAGGCATTTGCAGTGTTGCCAATTTAGCTACTTTGTAGCTAGATTTAGTGACTTCCCCGCCCCTTTTGAGACTTTTTTTTCAAAGGTTTAGGGACAAATATAGCAACTTCTTGGACAAACCTTATCTCAAATAAGTTCTCATCTTGCCCACTGATCTACGTTCATCTTTATATAGATCAGTGAATTTGCCATTGTGATGTCATCTAGTGACATTTAGCTACCAGTTTTAGCTACTTTCAATTGAAAGCAGTTGGCAACACTGTCGGCGGTTCGTACCGGGCCGTGACACCACCCCTTTAAGAATAGAATTAGAATAGAGAGTGCTAGAGTTAGAGGGTCAAATAAAGATGGATATATATATATAACAGGTGCATGGGGATATAGGTGAAATATATTGTGAAAAAAATGCATATGAAGTTATTTCATGGGCTTCTTCAGTTCACAAAGGTGAAGAGCTTGAAAAAAGTCTGCACACTCAAACTCCACTTAAACTATTAGCTCCTAGTTCTAACATTGTTAGCTTGGCATTGAAAATGGTCTACATGTGACCGAAACGTTTGCCTTGTTTCACACAGTAAATTGCTTATATTGCTTTCATCTCGCTTGTGACTCTTTGATGTTTGAGTGTGCGGACTTTTTTCAAGCTCTTCACCTTTGGGAAACTTTTTTTGGTCTACGCACCTCAGTTGGACTATTTGGAAGGTGCAGTGAGTCTCTGGCTGCTTCTCTTCTTCAGTTCACTACATGGTCAATTAGGTTAACTCTTATTTCATTTGAAATTCATCTGCACCTTCTACCTATCCTTCCACCATGTTGTCCTCTTTCTCTTTGTTCATGTCTTCATACAGTTTCTCCTCTTGCTATTTCCACCATACCAATGTCCTCCTCTCTACTTATCTCTTCTCCCTTTCCTTCTCCTCTCCTCTTTTTCACATCCTCCTCTCTGCTCATCTCTTTCTACCTGTTCCACTCTTCTTCTTCTCTTTCTTTACCCCCTTTTTATTTTATTTATTATTATTATTATTATTATTATTATTATTTGCATATTCTTTCATGCTCTTTGTATACTTTCCCTTTTATTAGTTTTTTCAAAATGCTTACACAACAGTTTTCGAAACTATGGCTCCATTTCTCAAAACACAACATGCAAAACATCACACACATCTTGCAAGAGCAAATACTTTTTCTAAACTATTTTACTCTTCTAAAAATTGTGTTTTTGAGTAGTAACTCTACACACACACAAACATACAATAATTAGCCACATACACGCCAACTACACACAGATGTGAAAAATGTAAAACACTACACTGATGTGTCTTTTGCTTGTTCAGAGTGCAGTGGAGTTTGTCATAGCACTCGCACATACATGCACATATACACTGCATATACAGTATGTATGTACAACTGATGATTTTTACAGTTATGCAACTGAACTGAATCAATACTGAACTGACTTGAGCTTTAGAATTACACTATTTACTTGTTAGAGCTGCTTTACAGCAGAATTTGAATTTGATACTATTGTGAAGCTGCTGTGAAACAATCAATATTGTATAAAGCACTTTGAATATGCATTACACCCACACCCACCCAGTGTGTGTGCATTACACACACGCTGTATATGCATATAAGCCAAGTCAGAAAGTCAACTTTATTTATAAAGTGCTTTATAAAATATAGATACAATGTAAACAGAAATGCAAGGGGGTAAAAATCATCTTTCTTAAAAAAATGTTTGATGTGAATTTGATTACTAAGTGAACAACTGATGTGTAAGTGTTTTCACACATGATCACTGTGTGTAGGTCATCAGTAAATAAGTGTGGCATTTAAATGGCAGTGTTTCCCAAATGAAACACAAGAGCTGTTAGTTTTGAATGATGTGTGTATGTGTAATGTAGAGAACTGTGTTTAGAGTTTTGCATGTTTTACAACAGCAAACTGAGTTTAAAGCACGTAATGTGCTTGTAGTTTTGCAGACTTGGTCTAAAGATTAGGAATATGAGTGAATGGTTTCACTAAGTGGGCCTCAAGTACCTTGAGTACCTCAAGTACTCAAGTCAAGTACCCTGTCTAAGCATTTTTAAAAACCTGTATTACTCTAAAGCAGTGGTTTTCAAACCTCTCCATGAAGTACCCCCAGCACTGCACATTTTGTATGTCTCCCTATATCTGACACACCCACTTCAGGTCTTGCAGTCTCCACTACTGAGCTGATGAGTTGAATCAGGTGTGATAGATGAGGGAGACATACAAAATGTGCAGGGCTGAGGGTACTCCAGGACAGGTTTGAGACTTGCACAAACAATCACATTTGTTTAGTGTTCATTTAACAAGGTTGTTTCTTCTTATTGTGTAATTAATTAGTCATGTCCTTTGGAGTGTTTTTATATTCCATTTATGTTGTTTAGTTAATGTTTATCACATAATTTTAATGTCTTGTGTGTTATCCATATGGTGTTTTGTGTTTATGTTGCCAGTACATTTTACAATAACAAACAGGTTTTAATTGTACAGATTGGTTGGTACATTAAAATTTAATGACATATAAGAGAAAGAACTGTGTTTAGAGTTTTGCATGTTTTACAACAGCAAACTGAGTTTAAAGCACGTAATGTGCTTGTAGTTTTGCAGACTTGGTCTAAAGATTAGGAATATGAGTGAATGGTTTCACTAAGTGGGCCTCAAGTACCTTGAGTACCTCAAGTACTCAAGTCAAGTACCCTGTCTAAGCATTTTTAAAAACCTGTATTACTCTAAAGCAGTGGTTTTCAAACCTCTCCATGAAGTACCCCCAGCACTGCACATTTTGTATGTCTCCCTATATCTGACACACCCACTTCAGGTCTTGCAGTCTCCACTACTGCGCTGATGAGTTGAATCAGGTGTGATAGATGAGGGAGACATACAAAATGTGCAGGGCTGAGGGTACTCCAGGACAGGTTTGAGACTTGCACAAACAATCACATTTGTTTAGTGTTCATTTAACAAGGTTGTTTCTTCTTATTGTGTAATTAATTAGTCATGTCCTTTGGAGTGTTTTTATATTCCATTTATGTTGTTTAGTTAATGTTTATCACATAATTTTAATGTCTTGTGTGTTATCCATATGGTGTTTTGTGTTTATGTTGCCAGTACATTTTACAATAACAAACAGGTTTTAATTGTACAGATTGGTTGGTACATTAAAATTTAATGACATATAAGAGAAACAACCTAACACTTTTTCCCCGCAGCTGTGTGTGTGCGTTTAACAATAAACGACTAAAAAATAGGTCAAAATGTTATTTATCGTTATCATTTATTACAGGTTGTAAAAAGTACAAACTGACCATCTGCTGCAAGATTCCAGTTTCAAGACTGAAGAACTCATTTTAAAACTGCACGGGTTAGGCCTACCATCTGCAAGGGACTGTTTTATGAATTTGCAAAACTGACATGGTGAATATTTGATGAACAGTTCTCCATGCTTTGATAATTCAACTAAACTACTCAGTTACATCCCCGTCTGGCAAGTGAAAGTGTTGGCCATCAGCGTCCTCTAGCGTTGGGACTAGCTCAAGGCAGGTGCGAAACTTCTTGACCATGTGCTAAAAAATAAAATAAAAAATAAATAAATAATCTTTGTCTTTAAATGTAGACTGCATCTGACGTAGGCTCTACGCCTCTTTTTGGCTCCCTATGGACACGAAACAATTGGCGTTTTAACTATTTATGCCGCCGGTTACCCCGTGTCGCCAAAATACATTGCGCGCATTACCTCATCAGCGGCCGTCCTGTCATTCATCCCTGCAGTTACTTCAGCGTGCATGGGGCACTCATTTCACGTCTGAAGACCGAGGCATTTGCAAATTACTCTAACGTCCTTGCGCAGCCTGCATCTGGAGCTAACTATGCTAAGGCGAGTACATAGTCTGCTACTGGTAAACAAGTAGCAAGATGCACTCGAGATGCCTCCCTCGAGGCTCTCTTCTTTTGCCCTTTGCTATTTTTGATGCTCCGAACACAGAAGCGGCACTGTATAGCTACTCGAGGGGCTCACACTACAGTCACCCTCTGTTGTGATCCTGTGCTCGTTTGCGTGGATTGACCAGGGATCCACACCAACTCAAATCAATGAGGATTCTGAGGCTTTTCCTGAAGAAAGGAGCGCATATGCTGCAGTGTCTCTGTGGACAACGATCGGAGCCGACTACAACCACCAGCGGTGAGACATTTAGCTGTGCATGCTCTCCGTTGAGCGATGAAAAACGCTCTCATTGGCCGCTGGCGCTGGTGAGCACATCTTCCGTGTCTGCGGTACTATGCGCTCCCACTCCAACGCATTTGTGCTAACTTGTTTGTGAGGGCTCATGCGACTTCTTGAAACCTCTCATGTCATTCCATCTCACATCTTATGACACGAAACACATCTCCATAATGGTCATGAGCACGACCGCTGCTGCAGTCCCAGCAGTTAAGTGCCAAAATCCGTGTCAAGGACATTTCTTATTGGTACCGGGAACGAATAATGCAGGGTGAATGTAGGAAACTATTGATGCATATGCAGCAAATGCAGTCTGCGAAGCTACGGCAGACATACACGTCCCGAGCTCAGTTGAGGTGAGATGAGCATTCTAAAACAGGCACCGGCAAAAGAGCTGGAGTGTCCTCCAGGACAGGGAACTTCTGCACGTCATTCAGCACCCTGGACAGCAACTCAATTCCGCATCGCTCCCAACTCTGCTGCAACTGACACTCGCCTCCTCCAGAGTAGCTTGTGCTTCTCACTGCACATTTCAGACCATCAGAAGGCCCGTCCTTCTAATCATATCGTAATGTGTGTCTATTATAATAACTTTCATGAGAGCATTTCTTAAGTGCATTTGTAATTCAGAATATATTTACTACTCAGAAGATATATTCTATTCTATACTTACATAGAAGATATATACTATACTAACCCGACAATTATATAGTATTTACACAACTCAAGATCTTTAAAGGCATCCATACTCTTGTTCACAAACATCTTAAAGAAAAGAAAGGAAATTCTGTTATGATTTACCCTCATTTTATTACAAACCTCTCTTCCTTCATGGAAGAAGATGATACCCTCAGTCTCAGTTTTTAGAGTCACTTTCATTGTATGAAGTACCATTGAAAGTGCATGGTGACCCAGGCTGTCACCTTGGCCAACATCTACCATTGTATTCCACAGGAAAAAAAAAAACATCAACATTACAGTGAGTAAATGATTTTAAATTCAGTCTTCATTTTGAGGATTATTAAACATCCTTATTATGTACAGGTACAGATAAAAAAATAACTGCCTGCAAATAATAAATAAAATGAATAATGTTTAATTAAACGTTATTTCCACACATATACAACATTTACAAATGTATGCCGTAACAGAGTGTGCAAAACTCTTATGCTGCAGCTATATAATCCATCACTTCATTAGGCTTCACCTTCATTAAGCCTCTGCTGACCTACACCTTTTCTTTTTATCCATTATTTTGAAGGCAACTTAATTGAGCACAGAAGATCAGTTCTGTTCAACTATGCTGCAACACATACAATCTCTTACAGTAATTTTTACTGCTTTGAATGGATTGTATATCAAAGTGCACAGAAAACAGAAACATTGAACTGTACACTGTAAATATTAAATAAAATAATGTAGCAATTTTTCTCACAAGCAATTATTTATTGTAAAAAAATATAAATATTTGTTTAAAATGCGATATTATATTAACTACAACCAAACTACAGTAAATGTATTAAAGTTAAACTAAATGTTTTAGATAAAATGATGATTAAAAATGTAATGTACAAGAATGCTATTCTGTAAGAGATGTTTTATTTTTTTTTGCCTTATAGACATTTTTTCCTGAACGCCTGAAGTCACACCTGACTCTTAACTGGAAGGATGCTTTGCATTTCCGGTCTCCAATGTTTCTAGTCAAATTAGAGTATATTCTGAGCTGATGATCTAATGTTAAACCTATTAAAATGTTTTAAAAAGCCCATGGCTCCATAGCGCCATCACTTTACAGTGTCGCAAAGACCGTCATTTGTAAGTGCCTCACTCCTCAAAGTTGAATGAGTGTGTAGATGACACGAAGCTGCAGACGTTAGCTACATTAAAAACAGATGGGCACTATTTGAATGGGTTCCTATGGAGACTGGAACAGAAAAGCATCCAATCGGAAGTTTGAATTTGTAAAGTAAACTCATCGTTTACTCAGGAATAATAAGGTCTATTACACAAGTCTTTACTCCATCATTTTGTCCAATCAGGGGCCCTTGTCCTGTAAAATGTGTATAGATCACTGCCTTATTGACTGTTGTCCTTAATAATCACACAAAACAGAATGAAAGAGTCAAAAGCAAATATATTAACTGTTAAAACAAACAAACAAACAAACAAACAAACAAAAACAACAACAATGGCCTATACCATAACTAACTACATATTTGACAGATATTAAATTGAATATACATTGATGGTATAATTTGTTTTAGGTGTTGTACATTCATTAGATACATGAATTTCAAAATGCTCAGTATATGGAATCCACTTTGCCCCTGTATGTTTGTCTTTTAAGTTACAAAAGTCTCAGATAATGAGTGACAGTCAGAGGTGGACAAAGTACACATCTCCATTACTTGAGTGAAAGTACAGATACTGCTGGTCAAATATTACTCAATTACAAGTGAAAGTTGTAAAGACAGACTTTTACTTAAGTAAAAGCACAGAAGTACTTGCTTTTAAAAGTACTTAAGTACCTAAAGTAAATTTCATTTTTTTTACGTCAATGCACTGTTTTATTGTTGTATGTAATACTTTCAGTACCTCTGAAGCAACTTACAATACATTATGCTTACTGGATACACAGACTAGCTTGTAGTATCTTAGGAATAAAGAGCTTTTAGAGTGTTAAAAACCTGACAACACACAAAAAAATGAACACCCCTACGCAGCCCCACAAAAGCAGCATGGTAGTGATCTCACACAGCTCTGGCAGTGTGTGCACACATCTATGAGTAGCCATTCATCCACATTTGAACAGAGTGGACAGTGAAATTGCTGTAAATACAGACCGATAAGAAAAAAAGAAAAGAAAATCAAACCTGCTTTAAAACCCAGCTACACAACTCTAGCTGTGTAACTTTACAACAGCAACAATGCTTTAACAAAAAAGCAAAACAGCAAATTTATTTGACATCAAAACAAACATTAAAAAATGCTGTCTAATCGCTCTCATGGTACTTTGATGTCTTCAAGTCAAACACCCATTGTGCTTTGTTAGTAGACGCAAAACAGTTCTTCTGTGGCTTTATAGGTAATATTTTTGTTTACACAATTTAGCAAAATCAGACAATATTGTGTCTAATATATACCACAATATGAACTTCTTATTATTGAATTGTTTCAAAAAAATGCTGGAAAATCACTTTATGTAACCCTACAAGACACATTTTGGACATTTTGGAAAAATACCCATTGACTTTCAAAGCTGCTACATAGTAACAACGTTCTACATCAAGGACCTTAAGGACCTTGAT
>NW_015645063.1:629090-630883 GCF_001515625.1 Sinocyclocheilus rhinocerous
CTGGACGTGGGAACAGGAGCCCTCTCTGGGCTTAACTTGGGGACTTGGACCCTATTTGGGCTGGACATGGGAACTGGAGCACTCTTTGGGCTGGACGTGGGAACTGGAGCCCTTTCTGGAGCGGACTCAGGGGCTGGAGCCCACAGTCTCTTCCTCCGCATTCTCCTCTTTTGAGCAGAGGTGAAGGAGACTGCTTCTGTCAGCTGAGGGCTTGAGAGTGAATCGGCCGGGAAATAGAAATAGAAATCTTTTGTACCATTATAAATGACTTTACTGTCACTTTTGATCACTTTAATGTGTCCTTGCTGAATAAAACTATTATTTTCTTTAAAAAAAAAAAGTTGTATATATATATATATATTATATATATATATATATATATTATATATATATTTTTCACATGGTGAATTCATATCTCAAGTTTACTACATTTCTTGAAATGTCATTCACTATGTTTAGCTGGAAGAAATTTTAAATTTGTTTATAATACTAGTATCCTCTGGATCTTGGTTTTGGCCTGAGCTTTGTGCTAATGTAACATTACTGCATTTGTCATGAAACAGAAATACTGACAACTAGAAATTACATGTTTGTTGCAAAGGCACTTGCTATCAGGGACGTGCACATTTATTTTGAGGGGCAGTGGCCGAAATCACTGGGGGTGGGGCAGTTATTGCTTGGCAAATGACGTGCTGTGATTGTCACTGTGGACAAATTCGCAGATCATTAATGAATTTAGGTGCACTGGTGCATTGTCATGGTCTGTTGAGTAAACCTGCCCTTGCTGACAATCAATAATAGTCGAGTTTTTAGGCAAAATTGTTATAGTTCTAGAATTGCACAAGAATTCCTCTCTCAAAACTGAGGTAATACAAAACAGGATGTATTGTGACAACTACCATGTACCATTCTGTCTCAGGAGCTGCTTTTGTGTCAGAGATTAATGAAAACAAAATGCTTTGTGTCATTCGTTCAGACCTCTGAAATAGAGGTACTTGTATCTAAAATATATGATAAAACCATTGTAAATCTTCTCATCCTTGCCTTACTTCCATAACATTTAAGAGTTTCAATAATTTATGATAATTTATATTACAAAAGTCTTAGCTATCCCATCTCTTAAGTTTGTTACCAGATTTTCCATAGTATTTGGAAGATTGTTAATTCAGACCAAGTACCTTTAACAAGAAGAGCATCTTAAAAGGCACTGTACTAAGTCCATGTTGATGCAAGGAAATGGCTGGAAGTGAAATCCTAGCCCCACATTAAATTTGAAAAAGGATGAAAGAGCACATTCACAGACTGAATATTTAATGCTGCTATTTTGCACAAGGCAAGAGTCTTTTTTGTGTCAGAGCCACGTGATCCACCCACTGCAGTGTCAGAAACCATTGTGTGCCCCCACATAAGTACACAACCCCCCCCAACCCTTCTGTCTCTGCTTGCCCCACCATGATTACCCTCTGAAACCCAGTGCTGAAGAGCTTAGCACTTTAGTAAGGCACAGTGCATGACATAAATGCAGCATTGGGGTGTTCTGTGATAGTTAGATCTGTATCTCTAAAGGGGAGGTGTTGTGTTAATGCATTAATTACTAAAGTAGAACAATACATCTCTGTAGCAGTGTAAACCTGTTATTAGAATTCTGTGGCACTATAACCTAAACACATTTCTATATCATTATTATCTTGTTAAAATATCAGTGATACTTAAAAGGGTTATCTCAGTTCTGATGCAAAAGCAGCATTCTATATATATATATATATATATATATATATATATATATATATAAT
>NW_015645063.1:638884-640463 GCF_001515625.1 Sinocyclocheilus rhinocerous
AAACAAACAAACAAACAAACAAACAAAAACAACAACAATGGCCTATACCATAACTAACTACATATTTGACAGATATTAAATTGAATATACATTGATGGTATAATTTGTTTTAGGTGTTGTACATTCATTAGATACATGAATTTCAAAATGCTCAGTATATGGAATCCACTTTGCCCCTGTATGTTTGTCTTTTAAGTTACAAAAGTCTCAGATAATGAGTGACAGTCAGAGGTGGACAAAGTACACATCTCCATTACTTGAGTGAAAGTACAGATACTGCTGGTCAAATATTACTCAATTACAAGTGAAAGTTGTAAAGACAGACTTTTACTTAAGTAAAAGCACAGAAGTACTTGCTTTTAAAAGTACTTAAGTACCTAAAGTAAATTTCATTTTTTTTACGTCAATGCACTGTTTTATTGTTGTATGTAATACTTTCAGTACCTCTGAAGCAACTTACAATACATTATGCTTACTGGATACACAGACTAGCTTGTAGTATCTTAGGAATAAAGAGCTTTTAGAGTGTTAAAAACCTGACAACACACAAAAAAATGAACACCCCTACGCAGCCCCACAAAAGCAGCATGGTAGTGATCTCACACAGCTCTGGCAGTGTGTGCACACATCTATGAGTAGCCATTCATCCACATTTGAACAGAGTGGACAGTGAAATTGCTGTAAATACAGACCGATAAGAAAAAAAGAAAAGAAAATCAAACCTGCTTTAAAACCCAGCTACACAACTCTAGCTGTGTAACTTTACAACAGCAACAATGCTTTAACAAAAAAGCAAAACAGCAAATTTATTTGACATCAAAACAAACATTAAAAAATGCTGTCTAATCGCTCTCATGGTACTTTGATGTCTTCAAGTCAAACACCCATTGTGCTTTGTTAGTAGACGCAAAACAGTTCTTCTGTGGCTTTATAGGTAATATTTTTGTTTACACAATTTAGCAAAATCAGACAATATTGTGTCTAATATATACCACAATATGAACTTCTTATTATTGAGTTGTTGTAAATAAATATCACATTTGCAACTGGTCAGTGTTCAAAAAAATGCTGGAAAATCACTTTATGTAACCCTACAAGACACATTTTGGAGAAGAAGAAAAAATACCCATTGACTTTCAAAGCTGCTACATAGTAACAACGTTCTACATCAAGGACCTTGATAGAAATGTAGTGGAGTGAAAAGTAAGTGAAAAAGTGAAAAGTTTCAAATGTAGTGAATTTAAAGTCATAAGTTTCTAGAAAAAATAATATTCAAGTAAAATACAAATACTCAAAAAGTGTACTTAAGTACTTAGTTACTGTATGCCTCTGGTGACAGTGCTCCTGTTTTGCATTTTTTTAAACTATAGAATGCAGTTTGTTTAAATTAATCCATGTTTGTGTAAAACTTGATTATTTTATGCTAGCATGATTTTTTTTTTTTTAATGCGTGCTTCTGTAAAAACCAGAACATCTGTGTGACCTAGGAAGGAAGAGTGCAGTGGGCATAAAAACATTAGCATAACATGATTTGATAGTGTAAACCCCTAGTGCTGGTTCAGCTGATGGAGGTGCGTGC
>NW_015645063.1:645261-652227 GCF_001515625.1 Sinocyclocheilus rhinocerous
GTTGATGAGAGAGGCCTTTGTGCGTTCCCATACTGTGAACACTAGAGGCAATATTTCTTTGAAAGATGTCTTAATACATTCTTGGATTTGATGCTCCTTTTTCTCTCTTGGTTTGAATGTGGAATAGTTTTGGTGATGCAAGGCTTTCGATACCTGCATTGGACTTTATTCAATGTTGTGGCCAGTTATATCTCAGGTTCAGTCTCTGTAGTTGGTGTGCTTCAATTCTATTTTAAATTCAGACTTTGTATATATATATATATATATATTATATATATATATATATATATTATATATATATTTTTCACATGTGTAATTTATATCTCATGTTTACTATATTTCTTGAAATGTCATTCACTACATTCACTATGTTTAGCTGGAAGAAATTTTAAATTTGTTTATAATACTAGTATCCTCTGGATCTTGGTTTTGGCCTGAGCTTTGTGCTAATGTAACATTACTGCATTTGTCATGAAACAGAAATACTGACAACTAGAAATTACATGTTTGTTGCAAAGGCACTTGCTATCAGGGACGTGCACATTTATTTTGAGGGGCAGTGGCCGAAATCACTGGGGGTGGGGCAGTTATTGCTTGGCAAATGACGTGCTGTGATTGTCACTGTGGACAAATTCGCAGATCATTAATGAATTTAGGTGCACTGGTGCATTGTCATGGTCTGTTGAGTAAACCTGCCCTTGCTGACAATCAATAATAGTCGAGTTTTTAGGCAAAATTGTTATAGTTCTAGAATTGCACAAGAATTCCTCTCTCAAAACTGAGGTAATACAAAACAGGATGTATTGTGACAACTACCATGTACCATTCTGTCTCAGGAGCTGCTTTTGTGTCAGAGATTAATGAAAACAAAATGCTTTGTGTCATTCGTTCAGACCTCTGAAATAGAGGTACTTGTATCTAAAATATATGATAAAACCATTGTAAATCTTCTCATCCTTGCCTTACTTCCATAACATTTAAGAGTTTCAATAATTTATGATAATTTATATTACAAAAGTCTTAGCTATCCCATCTCTTAAGTTTGTTACCAGATTTTCCATAGTATTTGGAAGATTGTTAATTCAGACCAAGTACCTTTAACAAGAAGAGCATCTTAAAAGGCACTGTACTAAGTCCATGTTGATGCAAGGAAATGGCTGGAAGTGAAATCCTAGCCCCACATTAAATTTGAAAAAGGATGAAAGAGCACATTCACAGACTGAATATTTAATGCTGCTATTTTGCACAAGGCAAGAGTCTTTTTTGTGTCAGAGCCACGTGATCCACCCACTGCAGTGTCAGAAACCATTGTGTGCCCCCACATAAGTACACAACCCCCCCCAACCCTTCTGTCTCTGCTTGCCCCACCATGATTACCCTCTGAAACCCAGTGCTGAAGAGCTTAGCACTTTAGTAAGGCACAGTGCATGACATAAATGCAGCATTGGGGTGTTCTGTGATAGTTAGATCTGTATCTCTAAAGGGGAGGTGTTGTGTTAATGCATTAATTACTAAAGTAGAACAATACATCTCTGTAGCAGTGTAAACCTGTTATTAGAATTCTGTGGCACTATAACCTAAACACATTTCTATATCATTATTATCTTGTTAAAATATCAGTGATACTTAAAAGGGTTATCTCAGTTCTGATGCAAAAGCAGCATTCTATATATATATATATATATATATATATTAATAAGTTAAAACACACAGTCCCGTCAGATGGAATAGCAGTTTGGAAATTTACTTGAAATTCAGTTTTCTGCAACAGTTAATGGGTAAAAATGACATAAAAAAGTAACTGCAGAGTGGGCGGTTAATGTATTGTGTCAGACAGACCTTAATATTATGGGCTGCCACATTTGCACTAAATACACTGAACAATACAGTGACAAACAGAAGGCGATCTGTATCATTAGGGTGTATTTTAATCCGAGTAGTAAACAGATGGGCAGACAATTAATAAATTAACTCTATAGATGACGATGAGACGCAATAACAAGCATAATTTGAACCGAGATCATTCTCTGTTACCTCCTCTCTCCCCCCATTAATATATATTATTTTTTCTAACTCCTTCACTTGCGAGAGAGAGAGAGAGAGAGAGAATCACACCCCATTCACTGGCTCAGTGTCAGTGTGAAAGAGGCTCAGTGTCAGTGTGAAAGAGGCCTCACTAGTCTCGATTTTACAACATTCCCTTAAACGGCTTCGCCAGGATTCGCAGTGTTCTCGCTGTGCTAGACACCTGACATTTAAATTGCAACTCGTTTCGAACAAAATAAGAAATTTCTACGTGAAGGGCAATGCAATGAACTCTACTAGAAGAACTATGAAGAGCTGTGAAATAATTTGGAGAGCCCAGTTGCGTGAAGTTGTGTGCGCGCCACTCATATACGCCTATAGAGCCTGAGAACGCGCGTTCTTGTGTCATGGGCTCCATTTATTATGTGGATGCATGCAAAGTTATCTGGAATGAACTAGACATATGGATCATGTAGCAGTCGCTTGAAAGAGGAATTACGCGTCTGCTGTCCTCGGCACCTGGAATACCTGCGTGACAGGTTACCCATGTTCACATAGGACGTTGTTTTTTAATTTAATTGTTATTATTATAGCTTTTTTGCTTCTAAGATGGAGAACGGAAAATATGCTTTATGTAATCGTGTGTGAAACTCACAGCCGTCTGGGTAGATCGTCTGAGAAGGGGATGAGATTTCAGTCGTAATTCACAGGATCCTCTGAATTTTTCGCAAGGAATTGGAATGAGATCTGGCTAATTTTTCGCAGACAATCCAGTCTTGTTTATTAATTATTCCCAGTAATTGCGTTACTGTCGAACAGCTCGTTTAACTGAATACTCGAGATGGCTGCGATCGCCAGTTCTCTGATCCGACAAAAACGCCAGGCGCGGGAATCCAACAGCGATCGGGTATCTGCCTCCAAACGCCGCCCCAGTCCCAGCAAAGACCCCCGCTCTCTCTGCGAGCGACATTTCCTGGGGGTCTTCAGTAAAGTCCGCTTCTGCAGCGGCAAGAAAAGACCTGTTCGCCGGCGACCAGGTCAGTGCTGGATGCTTTTTAAGACATCAGCCCCCACCCGAAGCCTCTGCTGCAGTCTACAGTTCTGCTGGAGGAACATATATCCTCCACTGTATTTTATTTATTTATTTATTTATCCCTCCCCCCAAAGATCCCACCTGTTTCATAGCTCACGTGCTGTCTATTGCTATTCACCAACCGATTTGCCATCCTAACAATCTGACTGCATAGTCGTTTTATGTTGATATATCTGATATGTTTTATTAATGTTATTATTACTGTTATCAATGAATTCAGTGGCTGGAATTCTGACATTTTGATCAGAGGCTGTGTGATTGTTAAAAGAAGAAGAAGAAGAAGAAAATACCTTATGTTTATATGCAACAATGCAATTTAATAATAGCCAGAATCCAGTGGCACTGCAGTGCACCAGGGCATTCTTAGATGAAATGGTTAATGGTAAATGTTTGCCTGATGGAAGATCCAGTTTGAACTGCCCAATGAACCACGCTATTGTCCTTTTTCGGCTCACATAAAATGGCACGAACATGTGAAATGTAAAAAAAAAATATATATATATACAAAGCTGTCCTCTCTTCCTCCTTCAAAACACCTTCTCATGATGTAGAACAAACACATCCCCTCTGCCCAACATATGATCAGTTATTTGACGGCTGTTGCTGTAGGATTTGTCTGTAAAAATGTTGTTTTTCCTTCTCCCCCGTAAGATGCACCCTCGAAACCTCCACAGGTGTCCCGTAAGGGCGTCAGGCTAGGTCAGTAGCTCAGCCTCCATCCTTGTGCTGTGTCTTCCAGTTACCCACCCCATTCGTGTTCATGGGGGACTAGCTCCTGTCTAACGGCAGTCGCCAATGTCTGCCTTGTCTTTGTAGTATGCTTCTGACTATTGTTCTATCTCTCTGTATTTGTGTTATTTTTATGTACAGTATGTCTTCTCCTCTCTGTCTCTTCCACCTTTTTTCTTTTGTACCTTCTTTACTCCCCTCTGATCCCCATTTTTTGGTCTCTACTTATTATGTTTCTGTCCCCATTGTTATGTGTGATCTGTCCTCTCTGTCTGTTTCCGTGCAGTGAGGCTCGTGTATGCTCTGTGCTGCTGATGTGTCATGTTTCTTCTGTCAGTTGTGGTGACTTAATTAGTCGAGGATATCATTCACCATTTCATGATCATGAGATCATTTATCAGCACATCCGATTGTAACTGTTTTTGTTCATGAAATGGGGCAATATGGAACATGTATGGTTCAACTGAATTATATTTGCAAGGGGAAAGTATGCAAAGTGTTGATGCAAATATGACATGCATTATCTCATGCATACATCCAGGTGAACACATGCTCAAATCCACATGTGAGTGCATACGAGTGCTATATGAGTAGAGACATGCATGTACATTAATCTCACAAACTCACAAACATGTGAGGAACATGTCTGAGTCATATTTCACCCCACAAATCCAGTGAAAGCAGAAATATTATTTTACACAAAGACATTTAATCCCATTTTAGTGTTTTTTTTTACACTGTGACATTATTTTCATAATAACTATGTAATTTTCTTTTAAATTCTTATTTTGTAATGTAAAAAGCATCCTCGTTACTGTAATCTACTATACCATACTATATAATCTACTATAATCAATTATTATATTATAATGATA
This sequence comes from Sinocyclocheilus rhinocerous, assembly GCF_001515625.1. Lineage (NCBI taxonomy): Eukaryota > Metazoa > Chordata > Actinopteri > Cypriniformes > Cyprinidae > Sinocyclocheilus > Sinocyclocheilus rhinocerous. Next base: position 649,984 of record NW_015645063.1, read on the forward strand.
TATATCATTAATATTCGTTGTACTCTTAAAAAAAAATTTTGGGGGGAAAAAATTACTTTATTACAGATCTAATATTTGGATTACATTAAAAAAAGCTAAAAAAAAAAAAAAAAAAGGCTCCAGATGCATTAGGGATAAGAATTTGTAATGGCAATATTGTTTGTTTGTTTTTGTTTTTGCTTCAGGGGAAGTATGACCTGGACATGTTTTCAAGAGATTCAGCACACACTGACCCACATACATGTATTAAACCCAAACCTTTCTCCCCAGGTTAGAGTCATTTCCTATGGGGTCCCCTACATCGGTTTTTATTTATAGAGGTGTGAATTCTGTATGTGATTTAGTAATGTTCTTCCTAATGGATGTAGACAGGCTCGTTCATGTGATTGATGGCCCTTCCAGCCTGTCAGAGATATTGGGTCTGCAATGGATAGATGGGGTCCTAGATGAATAGCTGATCATGACCATCATGGACATTCACAACTCTTCTGAGCTCTAGTATTGAAAGCTGTGGAACTTTGCTGCATGCCAGGTCATCCATGTGGCCTCTTCACTCCTCACCTCTCAGGCCTGCCTTTAAACATTTATTGTACCTGCTTGTACAGGTCACCACTCCACCAGAAATCACCTGTTATGGCTACAGCTGGTCTTCTAAACTCCAGGTGTCCATAGTGAAACTGATTAATGAGGTTGCAGAGAGCAAATATGCAGAGCTTTATCAACACAGCCATTCACAAGTACATTCACTGCCATCACTGGATAAGAAGTCAAGAACTTATTTAGAATAATTTATTTCTTCTTAACAACCTTTTGTTCACATGCTGAAAAAATTTGTTGGGGTAAATTCTGATAAAAATGTGGGTTGGGGCGGGGCTGTGTGTTTATTTTCCAGAGCCGCAGCTGAAAGGCATTGTGACACGACTGTTCAGCCAGCAGGGTTTTTACCTGCAGATGCAGCCAGATGGAACCATCGATGGCATCAAGGATGAGAACAGCGACTACAGTGAGTGATTGGAACTGCAAATGTGCATGCAAAGCAGAGTTAATTGTACCACACTAATTGCATATAGGGGAGAACGGGGCTTGGTGTCACACTTTTTATCTCAGCGAACAATCTTCAGGGTTGGTTTATTTATGAAAGTCTGTTTATGTACAATCCTTCAGCACAATCCTTAAAAGGATAGTTCACCCAAAAATTCTGTCATTAATTACTCACCCTCATGTCAGTCCAAACCCGTAAGACCTTTGTTCATCTTCGGAACACAAATTAAGATATTTTTGATGAAATCCAAGAGCTCTCTGACCCTCCATAAACAGCAACACAACTGAAATGTTCCCATGTCCAGAAACAAGGACAATGGTAAAATAGTCCTTGTGACATCAGGGGTTCAACCGTAATTTTAAGAAAACAAAAATAATAACTTTATTTAACAATTCTTCTTCTCCCTATCCCGTCTGCTACGGCGCACCGCCATTGTGGAAAAAGTGAGGCACGACTCATGTGCATGCTTCCTCTTCATGTAAACGCATGCTGACACATGTGCGTGCTCAACGTAAGCAGCAGCCAGTTGTTTACATGAAGAGAAGCATGCGCATGCTATGTTTCTGGACCTGAGAACATTTCAGTTGTGTTGTTGTCTATGGAGGGTCAGAGAGCTCTCGGATTTCATTAAAATATCTTAATTTGTGTTCCGAAGATGAGCGAAGGTCTTACGGGTTTGGAACGACATGAGTGTGAGTAATTAATGATAGAATTTTCATTTTTGGGTGAACTAACTCTTTCAAGTATTGAACATTTCTTCCAAGTAAAAGTGGACATTTTTTCCTGATTTTTATAGAGAAAACTATTTCCCTTTCAGTCGGTCACTCTCGACGTCACGTTGGATGACTGACGAATTGGGATCTCGCTTAGAGAGACCAATCTACTTTGAGTGTAAACTAAACAAGCCAATGCACATTGGCATGCGATTATTGCATCCAGCTGCCACTGATCACAGCGTGAGTATAAGTAGGCAGCCGGTGCAGCGCACATTCAGGTTTTCGCTGAGGAGCCGAGCCGGTGACCCTGCCGCTCAGCAGTGGTACAGAAGCTGTGGCGACGGGACGTGACGTCTCCGTTCCCTCCTTCAGGGAACGAGGGTTACAATACGTAACCGAGATGTTCCTTTTCAGTCGGTCACTCTCGACGTCACGTCGGATGACCGACGAAATTGGGATCTCGCTTAGAGAGACCAATCCACTTCG
>NW_015645063.1:652587-655880 GCF_001515625.1 Sinocyclocheilus rhinocerous
CCGACGAAATTGGGATCCTACCAAAGGGCCACAGCTACTGCCCCTTCCAGTGTCCTGTGGAAGCCTCCTGCGCCCCTTCTTTTTGGCGCAGGTCGGGGCTTACCACAAGAAGAGCAGTTACTGCTGCTATGGCACTACCCACTCAGTAAGACTGGATAACACTGGAAAAACGTACCTGTACCACTTGGGACAGGAACGTTGCGGAAGCCCCATCCTTCCCGAAGGAGGTTTCGGAAGCACTTACCCACATGGACAACCGCTTAGGTGCATATGGTAGATTAGAGGTGATTGTAACCCTCTTGGAAATGGCAGAAGTCTGCCGGGGAAACACGGGCTCTGAGGCTATACCGTGGACTTTACACATATGGGATCCACTTAGGTCTCTACATATGGAACCCAGCCCTCTACTGGTTCTCATGAATTCATTGAGTGAGGGCCTGGCCAAGGGGATGGAGGAGCATGACAGGGTCTACAGTACGGACACTCTGGAGCAGTTTTAGCAAGCCGACACTAAACCGGGGTCTCTCAGTGCTACTACCCGTTTGAGGTGAGAACACAGGAGGATACCGGCTCCACACGAAGGCTATAGAATCTAGTATGGAACCCAGCCTTCTACCGGTTCTCGAGGATTCAACGAGTGAAGGCCTGGCGCCGGATGCTCCGCCACGTCTGGCTGCCGAGGGGACGGAGGAGCTCGACAGGGTCTACGATATGGACTCTCTGGAGCGGTTTTAGCAAGCCGACCCGAAGCCGGGGCCTCTCAGTGCTTCAACCCGTTTGAGGTGAGAACACAGGAGGATACCGGCTCCACACGAAGGCTATAGAATCTAGCGAACGTGTTGGGGGTTGCCCAGCCCGCGGCTCTACAAATATCTGTCAATGAGGCACCACAACGATTTTTAAAGTCTAATAAATGTTAAAATTGATAGCTCTCAATTATACTGTAATGTTGAATGGCTATAGTTAATGGTTAAATATTGGGGGGGGCAATTTTATAGAGAAATCAGTATTGGTATCATTGATACTGGCCTTCAGTCATAAAAAAAAGATGCCATTAAACAAATATTAAAAAATATGTATTTATGTTGTTTGTACAATAATTTAAAGATCGAATGTGAAATTATTGCAATATAAAAGTATTTTTAAAAACTTTAATGTTAGGTGGGATTAATCGCGATTAATCACAATTAATTTCAGAAAAATGTGATTAATTAGTAAATTTTTTTAATCGATTGACAGCACTAGTTTTTTTTTTTTAAACAAAGCCTTAACACATGTTAGACTGCACCCCATAAACACAATTAAGCCTAGAAAAAAAAGCAGTCAACCACCCCTTTAAGCCAAGATATTGATAGCTCATTATTCTTAAAAACGCACATTTTTTGGTGACTCCAACGTTTTTACAGCAAATCACACGTCCAGGGCGCGTGTTTTGATCATAGACTGTAAAAAAACATGGACGTAGTATCCGTGACGTCACTCGTAGGGTTCAGAAGAGCATTTTTGAAGCCTAAAGTGGGCGGAGCCGACCGCCGCCATCTTGGCAGCGCGTCACCGCGCGTCACTCTCGGATAGACAAGTCACCTTTATTTATATAGCGCTTTCAACAATACAGATTGTGTCAAAGCAACTGTACAGCATTAATTAGGAAAATAGTGTGTCAATAATGCAAAGTGACAATAGTAAACCCTCACTTTTTCACTTAAAGGCAGTTCATCATTGAATTCAGTGATGTCATCATCCAGCTCAGTTCAGTTTAAATAGTATCTGTGAAATCAAGTCAACGATATCGCTGGAAATGAAGTGTCCCCAACTAAGCAAGCCAGAGGCGACAGCGGCAAGGAACCAAAACTCCATCGGTGACAGAATGGAGAAAAAACCTTGGGAGAAACCAGGCTCAGTCAGGGGGCCAGTTCTCCTCTGGCCAGACGAAACCAGCAGTTCAATTCCAGGCTGCAGCAAAGTCACATTGTGCAGAGGATTCAACTAGCTCCTGTGGTCTTGTCCCGGTGGCTGTCTGAGACAAGCGGTGCTGATCCACCATCTGGTCTGGATACGTACTGGATCCGGGTGACTGCAGTGACCATCTGATCTGGATACAGAATATTAGCGTAGTTGCCATTCTTCTAGCGATGAAGCAAGTACATTCGGGTATTATGGAAAGTGTTCCCGGTTCCGGTTGACCTAATTAATGCAGCCTTAAAATCCTTTAACGGATTTGAATATTAGAAATGTGTTAGTGTGTTATGTGTAAGCCAGGTTAAAGAGATGGGTCTTTAATCTAGATTTAAACTGACAGAGTGTGTCTGCCTCCTGAACAGTGTTAGGTAGGTTATTCCAGAGTTTGGGTACTAAATAGGAAAAGGATCTTCCGCCCGCAGTTGACTTTGATATTCTAGGTATTATCAAATTGCTAGAGTTTTGAGAACGTTTTCCATGAACCCAAAGCGCATGTTAAGAACGGGCGTTTTTATGGCAAATCACATGTCGAGGATGCGCGTTTTGCTGTCAAATCGCACGGTTTTGACGTGTCAGGTTACAATCAAACGCCCGACCAGGCGTATGTGAATACTCTGGCTTGCCATAGTACCGTTTCCGCGCTCGCTTGACTCGTGCCTGGCGCTGAAGTGAAGTGGAGCGCGCGTCTGAAACGTCTCCCGTTCTCAGTCGTTCTGCGACTGAATAAATGCACTTCTTGTCAAGAGAAAAAGAGACAGAAGCAGCAGTTGTGAGTGGGGTGGCCAACCCTAGCCCCGCCCCTGCGTTAATTGCGTTAAATATTTTTAAGGCATTAAACTGAAAAAATTAATCGCCTGCATTAACGCGCTAATTTTGACACCACTAAAAAAAAAAACATTATTTTTCACATAATTTACCTTTATTCTACACTGCTCTGTCCCTTCTCCTTTGAAGGCTCTGATCATTTCCTGTTTTTATGAAGCCCCTCCCTCAGAAATACGCAATGGACTCTGTGCACAAGCGTAGCGACGAACTTCCGCTGTTGCCAGAAGTCAGTTTCAGTTTCCGGTTTTCATTCGTGTCGCCCAAAATGTCAGTATTTTCTAGATGTCTCCGAGATCTACAAGTAAGAATCAGCGATGTCCATCGTATTGTTAATGCCCGGTTCCCTGCTCCAATACGCAAGCAAAACAAGGAATTCAAATGCAATATATCGAGTTATGTGCAGAAATAGTTTAATCTAATGTGTTATTTCGGCATCTAGCGGCTAAGCTAGTTAGCGACATGCTCATTTTAGAAGCTTGTCTTTCTCAATTTTAAACGCAGACAGTTCG
>NW_015645063.1:656223-657710 GCF_001515625.1 Sinocyclocheilus rhinocerous
ATTATCATTTGTATTAAACTTCTCCCCCTCTATTAATAAAGATCAGGGCACAGGTGAAGTCATTGTCTGGTCATTGTGCTACAGGTCCATTTAAGAACACTTTAGCAAACTTTTTTTTAAAGTACTTATTATGGAAATAATTTTAAATAATATACTTAACTGTAACAAAATGTGATGCTTTTGGACACTTAATTGCACGTTAATTGCAATTAAATGAAAATGTGCACTTTTGTTGATGAGAGTCAACAAATGAGATGAGAGTTAGAATGCGCGGCTGATGTTATTGCCTGTGCCGCTGGTAACAAAACGGATCGGCTCGAAACATAGTCATGAAATTGGGCTCCCTTTTAAGTACACTCAGGTGGCCTGTTATTAAAATTATTAATATTATCTATCTGTAAGTGAATTTAGCATCACAATATTATAATATATATTCTGAGATTTTCTAAAAAAATAAAATTATATTTAACTTACTCTTGTTACTATGTTTTTTAAGGGTAACTTTAAATGAGTGTTGAGATGAAGGCGAAGGTAATCCAAATGCACCAAATGCAAAATGCACAATTAAATATTCAGTATTGGATGTTATATACACAATAACAATGATGAATAAAATAAAACCTCTAGTATTGCCCACTTTTTCCCCAAAAAATTTTGAGATCCAACAATAAGCCATTTCAGCTAAAAACGCTTAATTTGCCACTACTTACCTGCCTACTGTAAATGTTTTCATTAGATTTGAGTTACATTAAACATGAATGACCTTAACTGAATCTCTAGGAACATCAGGAACACCGAGTTATAATAAGTAATATGATTATAACATGAACAAGAATGCATGCAGTAACCCGAATGGGGACCAGCAAGGTAAACTCACCTGCCAATTGTAGCCACTGTTTTCATTACGTACTACTTTAAAATTATATTAAACATGAATTACCATGGCAAAATCCCCGGGACATTAAAACGCCGGGTTATTAAAGTAACAAGCTTATAATTGTAGGTTTATCAATCCTAGCTTCACCATACATTCGAACTGTGAGTTTTCTCAGCATTCCTCATTATGGACCTGTAGCACAATGACCAGACAATGACTTCACCTGTACCCTGATCCTTATTAAAAACTGAGAGGGGGAGATGTTTAATACAAGTGATAATACAATTATAAAAATAAAAAAACCGAACAGTCTGCGTTTAAAATTGAGAAAGACAAGCTTCTAAAATGAGCATGTCGCTAACTAGCTTAGCCGCTAGATGCCGAAATAACACATTAGATTAAACTATTTGTGCATATAACTCGATATATTGCGTTTGAATCCCTTGTTTCGCTTGCGTATTGGAGCAGAGAACCGGGCATTAACGATACGATGGACATCGCTGATTCTTACTTGTAGATCTCGGAGACATCTAGAAAATACTGACATTTTGGGCGACGCGAATGAAAACCGGAAACTGATATCCCGACTTCTGGCGACAGCGGAAGTTCG
>NW_015645063.1:658811-666646 GCF_001515625.1 Sinocyclocheilus rhinocerous
TGGTGCCCTGGTGGCCTGTATACAGTAGCCAGTACAAACATCACAGGGGATTTATTATTAACACTTGGTATTCTGGATAATGTTATATGAAGCACCATTACTTCAAACGAGTTATACTTGAAGCCCGTCCTCTGAGAAATACTGAAAATATTGTTATAAATTGTAGCAACACCTCCCCCTTTACCTTTTGGACATGGCTCATGTTTATAACAGTAATCTTGGGGGGTAGACTCGTTTAAAATAATGTAATCATCTGGTTTTAGCCAGGTTTCTGTCAAACAGAGCACATCTAGGTTAAGATCAGTAATCATATCATTTACAAAAAAGTGCTTTCATAGACAGTAGGGATGCCAACGAGACGATACATTAAAGATACATATGAAGCAGCTACCGATGCGATGCGATACGATTCACCCCTATTACGATGCAGTGCGATCCGATTTCGATTCGATTTGATTCAACACAATGCGATTCGATGCACGTTTTTGTTGAAAACCATAGTAATTGCAAAATTAACTATGGTTTACCACAGCATTTGCAGTAGAACCATTACAAAATAATCCATGGTTTTTCTACAGTATTTACAGTAACTACAGATTTAGTTATTTCTTACTCTTAAAAATTAGGGCTCAATAAAATAATCATAATTAATCTCATGATTTCTGAAAATGAAACAATAATCAAATTTGGCAAATGTGTTGTCAGTTATTACAACAAATAACATTATAAAACTCAGCTTTGACATGTTTTACCTATGAATGTAAACATGTTTATCTTTTATGGTCTTTATCTTTTTCAGATAAGACCACCTCCTATGAAAATACAGCCGTAATATCAGATGCATGTTTTAAAATGAACAGTGAATGAACGACTAACAAGCGGTTTGCGTGACACGATGTGAAACCAGACCTCATTTGCCCCAATCGAAAGCATATAGACAGGGACCTGATATTCAATAAGCCAAGCTTTATCATTTGTTTATCCGTATTACATCTGTTTTTCATTTGTTGAACATCAATTAAATTGTTGCTCTTAAATTGGTTTGGACGTTTTTTGTATTTTCTAGTTCGGGGAACTGACACAGCCTCTATAGTAGTCCAATAGTCTATGAAACCTATGTTATTCTATGTGTAGCGAATCAGCTCATTGGGGAAATATGAATAATTAATCATAACTAGTTATAATTAATTATAAATATTTAGATCCGCTGTAAGTATTTACTTGACCTCTCAGGGTCAACTGTCTGTCAATTCTAAGAATGTTAATTTGTGCATTGTGTCTCTTCCTATGGAAAAGGTAGTGATTTTCTCTACCCGCATTCCTTTGGGCCATAAAACCAGTGATATCAGCATTGGTTGCCATGGGGACCAGGGGGGGCATGGTGTCGTTCGCAGACATCCTGGCACCCAGTTTATTGGGTGAGGGGTCTGTGACGATTTGTTAATCTAATGAATAACTGATTTGTTAAATCAAATGAAAAATTGTGTGTTTGATTGGTCCAGACGCTACATATGAAAACATGTGAATCCATTCAAATTGTTAGAAGACAGAATCGCGATTCATAAATAGATTTATTGGTGCACCCCTAGTTTTGTCGGCATGGCAACAACTCTTTCTCTTCTCTTAAGTAGTGCAGCATGGCCTCGCCCCCTTTGTTGCATGTTCCCGGGGGCGGGGTTTATCTGGGCCACAAACCTGGGAAGTAACTCGTTGTAGTCCCAACGAGCCGTTTTTGTAGGCATTAAACTGCCAGAATTTTAAAAGCCGATATCTCTGTTTGCATTGAACTTTCAGTGTTGTAACTTTGCATATATTGTTTATGCTCAAACAGCAACATTACACACTAACTAATGTTAAAAAAGTGAAATCGCAATCAACCACCCCTTTAATAAATGTTAATGATTTGTCACAAGCATTTTTATTTTTTTTTATTCAACAATCAATCCTGGAAAATGTTTCAGAAAAATGTACTTTTGTAAATGTACTACTTTTCCTTTCATATGATACTGATATTTATCACAATATTCATTTACCATTAATGGGGAAGAAAACGTGATAGACCTAAATGTAAATGACCTGAATGTAAATAATGCATGTAAATACAGCTTTAATATAAAATACATACATAATATAAAATAATTTAATATAAAATATATACATACTGATAAAAAAATGTATAGCCTGAATGCACTGTAAGTCGCTTTGGATAAAAGCGTCTGCTAAATGCATACATTAATAAATTTAAAATATAAATAAAGCTTTGATCACAATTAAACTCCACAGAGTAAGCTACCTTTTAATTTATGCCCCCATGAAATCCATTAGATTTTTTCATGCTATTCTTTTTTTTTTTTTTTTGGATTCTGTGTTTTGTGATTCAATACAAATTTATCATAAGAATAGTGTCTAATGAAATTTACTGATAAACAATTTAATCAATCTTTTAAAATGTAATAAAATTAAAAAAATAATAATTTACAACATTTTTATCTTTGTCAAATTAGATGCTGCACAACAGAACTGTATAAATTAATAAAACTTGGCTGTATGATATTCCTTAAAATATTATATTATTATTATTAATTTGAGAATTACATTTTAATAGTAATATATTTCTGTCATAACTTCTTCAAATTAAACCAAACTTTTAAACCAAACTATCTTTCAGTTTTAGTGTGTACTGTATTTGAAGACAGTTTTTTGGAAGAGGAAGTTCATGTGTTCATGTCCTCATATATTGAGACAGTTGCTGAAACACTGTGAGCGTATAACTTTTGTTTGAGTTTTTGTGTAATAGACGAAACCATGCCATTCATTTACACAGAGACATGAAAAACATGCAGACTTATTAGTGACATGCATTGACTGGCTTCTATCACCTTTATTTCTGCTGTGTGGTCAGCTGTTCGATTAATATTGAGTGAAAATATCCAGAACTTATCATCATTATCCACATCAATTTTTAAAGGGATCTTGATATATCGTTTATCACCCAGCCTTAATTCAGGGTATTTATAGAGCGTGCTTGGTGGGTGACTCACAGATTCCATGTGGACTACCTAGTGCCCACGAACACCATGTTGGAGACCACTGGCCTAGTGGATCTCTATGGAGTTGTGCTAAAGTATTATCATGGCTTTTTAATTACAGGTGGTTCTTTTGAGAAACAGTCAGTTGTGGGTATTAAACTTCTACACTAAACTTCTGCAACATTTTAGAATAGACAAACAATCCCATGTGAGGCACCAAGTTCAGAACTAATGAACTGTTCTTTCCAGGGCCCTGCAGGTCATCCCTATCCAATCCTATCCCCAACAACATCTGTGTTTAAAACAGACTTTGGCGCAAAACATAAAAGACTTCCCAAAATCCTCTAAATAGTTTTTCTATGGCTTTTGTTGGGAAGGATTTTAACTGTAGACGTATCCTCACTCATCCACTAATACTCTAGATCTGATCCACTACAACAGTAATTGTATTGTTATTATTATTATTATTATTGCTTGTGTGCACAAAAATGTTTTCACAATAGTCGTTCATTGATGGCTGAGTTTAGATCCATAGCAGCTTTCTTACCTTTGTTGTAACATTACTGAGTCCAGATTATACTACATGAGTGGGCATGCCTGCAATTAGCATTTACCATAATACACTCCCACATAATCTCCATAAAAGGGCTATCTTCAGAACTTCTGATGTACAGCCATTCTTCACTCTCTGCAAACATATATGTGACCCTGGGCCACAAATCCAGTCATATGTTGTTGCATGGGTATATTTGTAGCAATTGCCAACAATACATTGTATGGGTCAAAATTATCGATTTTTCTTTTATGCCGAAAATCATTAGGATATTAAGTAAAGATCATGTTCCATGAAGATATTTTGTAAATTTCCTACCGTAAATATATAAAAACTTAAGTTTTGATTAGTAATATGCAATGCTAAGAACTTCATTTGGACAACTTTAAAGGCAATTTTCTTAATATTTAGATTTTTTTTTTTGCACCCTCAGATTCCAGAATTTCAAATGGTTGTATCTCGGCCAAATATTGCCCTTATTTATTTATTCAGCTTTCAGGTGATGTATAAATCTCTATTTCACAAAATTGCGCCTTATGACTGGTTTTGTGGTCCTGGGTCACATATTTGCCGTCTCATCTTAGCACATGCAGCAAGATCTTTGAGTACAGCCAAGTGTGTCATTCTCAAAAACAGTTTACAAAAATGCCACCATTTTTTATAGGGCTACTCCGCACCTATCCCAAATTAAGCTATATATGCATCATTTTCATTATCCTGAAATAAGTAAGACATATTTCAGTATATTATTATATTATATTATATTATATTATATTATATAGAACTCCAACAGCCGTATCACCATTTATATCACTCCACTTGCCGAAGTTGCCATATTTTTCACAGCGAATGTCATGGACCCATCCACTATAATTTTTTTTTATAAATCAAGCGTAGCGTCAGTTCTGGCAGGTCACGTTAATCAAGCTCGCATCAGCTGACTCCCAGCTGATCCATGTCTACCTATAGGGATGCGACACCTATCACAGCACTCAAAGATATATAAGGTCCTTCAGTATTATCACCAGCTTTCGTGTTGCTCAATAGCTAATTACCCACCTCCATCCCCAACTCCTCCTCTTGTCAGTCTGGATTCAGCCTTCTGATTCTCCTTGAATCAGACCAATTTCTAAAATGTTACATTAAATTACCGAACCTTAATGATATCTGCAATACATTTATGTTGGTTCTGTTCTGTTTACACTGGGGGGTTATTCCTGCTCTCCTTATCCATGCTAGACTGCATGGATGCGCAGGGAGTTCTTGCCCAGAACAGAACCATGCTGCCAATACAAACTGTATGCTAATTGTCAGTCTCCTTTGATGATAGTGGACCTGACAGAATAGATCGAAAAAGGCAGTTCATGACCCCTTTAAAATCAGAAAAGATTTTAAAACACTACTCATCATAAATGACTGATGACCACACACTACCAGACTTTCAAGACGTTCAAACACAGAAAATTAATGCAGAAACATTCAGCTTGTTCCTGCATCATTTTATCCTGAAATAAGTAAGACATATTTCAGTATATTATTATATTATATTATATTATATTATATTATATTAGTGCCCTTAAGGTAACATTATGTTGAAGTTAATGGCCACAACTTTTCATTAATAAATTTCATTTATGGACCAATTCTCACTATTAACTATTAACTTTTGCCTCAATGAACTCTTAATTCGCATCTCATTAAATAGTTAGTAAGGTGGTTGTTTAGTGATGCAGAATAAAGCATATATATATATATATATATATATATACACAGTATATATATATAAAGTATATATATATATATATATATATATACATTTATACAACAGTTCTTTCTGGTCCTCGAATCTGATTGGCTGATAAGAGTGTGATATTAGAGTCCAATAGAACTCCAACAGCCGTATCACCATTTATATCACTCCACTTGCCGAAGTTGCCATATTTTTCACAGCGAATGTCATGGACCCATCCACTATAATTTTTTTTTATAAATCAAGCGTAGCGTCAGTTCTGGCAGGTCACGTTAATCAAGCTCGCATCAGCTGACTCCCAGCTGATCCATGTCTACCTATAGGGATGCGACACCTATCACAGCACTCAAAGATATATAAGGTCCTTCAGTATTATCACCAGCTTTCGTGTTGCTCAATAGCTAATTACCCACCTCCATCCCCAACTCCTCCTCTTGTCAGTCTGGATTCAGCCTTCTGATTCTCCTTGAATCAGACCAATTTCTAAAATGTTACATTAAATTACCGAACCTTAATGATATCTGCAATACATTTATGTTGGTTCTGTTCTGTTTACACTGGGGGGTTATTCCTGCTCTCCTTATCCATGCTAGACTGCATGGATGCGCAGGGAGTTCTTGCCCAGAACAGAACCATGCTGCCAATACAAACTGTATGCTAATTGTCAGTCTCCTTTGATGATAGTGGTCCTGACAGAATACTGTTTTGTATCACTGAATGTAGTTTTAATAGTTTTTTAGTTATTTACTTCAAATATGTGGTTTGTTAATGTAAATAATGTCTATTTGAAAATTTGCTTCGATGTTTTCGGAGATGTGAGCTCCAGGGTGTCAGCGGCTGTTCAGTGCTCATGAACGCACTGAGAGCAGCCTCACCTCGGCCAGATCTTCTAAAATTTGCCGCTGGCTCTGATGCCTCTATAGTGGTTAAACATGAGATATAATTTGTTTTGGGTGGTTAAACATGAGATATAATTTGTTTTGGGTAAATCTAATGGGCAGTCTTTTGTCTAATCCAGCGGTTCTCAAACCTGTCCTGGAGTACCCCCAGCCCTGCACATTTTGTACGTCTCCCTTATCTATCACACCTGATTCAACTCATCAGCTCATTAGTTGAGACTGCATGACCTGAAGTGGGTGTGTCAGATATAGGGAGACATACAAAACATGCAGTGCTGGGGGTACTTCATGGAGAGGTTTGAAAACCCCTGGTCTAATCTATTATTTGTTCCAGAGCAAATAGTTTTGGCTGAGGGCAAAATCTCATCACGTTATATTTTATAACTTCAATTCTGTATATAAGAGCGCTGTCTTTGTACTTTTGACTGAACTGCCTAGCAACTTTCATGATGACAGTTGTTGTTGTTTATTAAATATTATTATTCAATAAATAATATTTTATATAAATAATAGTACTTAGTATTAGGAAACCTTGTGTGTGTGTGTTCATGATGGCGATTTTAGTTACATTGTTCCACCATAGATGGCAACAAGAATCAGCAGTAAAGAATTTTATATTGAAAAAAGACTTAAATGGAAGTTATTTTTACGTTTAACTACAGCTTGTAAGACACAACCAACAAATGCACTGAGCTGCGCTATCAATGGAAATATGACGACGAGCCTATCGGTTTCCTCAGCAAACATTCAAACTATTGTTTTATTGTGAATATGAGAATGAGCTGAAGAATGAATGCTGAATCAGATGCAGGTAATCACTCTCTCAGTCAATCTCTCTCTCATAATACTCTACTACACATAATACACTGCTTTTAATACAGTAATACAATAAGCTTTTAATGAAGGAACTCAACGTTTCTTCGTTACTAGTTCTAAAGTGGCATTTTCAAATTAGTAACGGAGGCTTGGGTACAAAAAGTACAAAAAGTAGCTTCAGCAAGAAATATTTTGTTTGATAATTTATAATAATAAATAATTTATTACATATACTCTTTTGGACCATGAGGGTGAGTAAATGATGACACAATTGCCATTTTGGGGTGGGTGAACTATACCTTTAATAATTTATTTTATTAATTGTATTATTATTACTATGGAAATATGAAATTATTTATTTAATTAAATGATAGTATAAACAATAAACTAAAACTGCCAGTAGGTGGTGGTAAATGTCTTAATGATTAAGTTATCGAGTCATTTATTCATTCATTTGATTTGTTCAAATGGCTGATTCATTCAGGAGTGAAGTAAATGGTTCTTTATGAATAGTCCATTGAATCATTAGGCTTGTTCATCACCATCAGACTGATTGGTGTGTGACTTCAAAGTACGCAAGGGCTATAGAGAGCAGACGGCTCCTTATGCTTTTGAATCGCTCTCGCGGTCCTTTGATGTCCTACACCGATCGGTCTGTGCAGCACCACTTGATGCCGCTGTGTGTTGCTCAGAGACAACCAGTTCTGCTTTGTCTTTATATTTTCGTTGGCAAAATTGAGCAAAACAGACAACATTGTGTCTAAAACACTATATTAACTTCTTACTTA
>NW_015645063.1:670630-673637 GCF_001515625.1 Sinocyclocheilus rhinocerous
GCTATAGAGAGCAGACGGCTCCTTATGCTTTTGAATCGCTCTCGCGGTCCTTTGATGTCCTACACCGATCGGTCTGTGCAGCGCCACTTGATGCCGCTGTGTGTTGCTCAGAGACAACCAGTTCTGCTTTGTCTTTATATTTTCGTTGGCAACATTGAGCAAAACAGACAACATTGTGTCTAAAATAACACAATATTAACTTCTTATTCATTGCACTGTTGTATAAGATCAGTATGGCATTTGCACTCATGTGATATTGCACTTAGCCAATTGCTCGTGTGATATTGCTTAACTATATGGTGTAAATATGAGTCAAGTCAAGTCACCTTTATTTATATAGCGCTTTTAACCATACAGATTGTATCAAAGCAACTGAACAGCATTAATTAGGAAAATAGTGTGTCAATAATGCAAAATGACAATAGTAAACACTAATTTTTCAGTTAAAGGCAGTTCATCATTGAATTCAGTGATGTCATCATCCAGCTCAGTTCAGTTTAAATAGTATCTTTGCAATCAAGTCAACGGTATCGCTGGAAATTAAGTGTCCCCAACTAAGCAAGCCAGACGCGACAGCGGCAAGGAACCAAAACTCCATCGGAGAGTCAGACGCTTCATCTATCTTCCTCCGAGGAGGTGGATGTGATGAGTGTCGAGACAGAGGAGACTGTGGACTCGCCACCACAGTTCCTCGCGTATGAGGTGTGACTCGTGCAGTAGCCAAATTAAAATATTGTTTGGCCAGCCGAGAAACAGGATGCTCGTCCTAAAAGTAATTATGGGGTGTGATACTCACGACAGTCAAGAGAGTAAGAGAAGGCCAGTCACTCACTGTCAAACAGTTTCAGAGGCTGTTGGGTTTGATGGCAGCGGCGTCCAACGTTATACCTTTTGGCCTGCTGTACATGAGACCCTTGCAGTGGTGGCTCAGGACCAAGGGATTTTCTGCGTTCGCGCCCCTTGTACAAGCTGGCGCGTCGGATCCTTCTGTGGGCTCAGGGGAAGCTCCTCTCGCTAAGAGCAGTTTACATCCCTGGGTATCTCAATCAGGGGGCAGACATCCTGTCGAGACGGGCTGAGGCCCGGGGGATGGAGCTCCTCTGGAGGGAATTTGGCCAGGTGGAAGTGGAACTATTTGCATCGCAAGAAACGACACACTGTCCGCTCTGGTTCTCCCTCACGCATCCAGCTCCACTGGGGCTTGATGCCATGGTACAGACGTGGCCGAGGCTTCGTCTGTATGCTTTTCCCCCGATTGCTCTGCTCCCGGGAGTTCTGGAGAGAGTACGCCGGGATGGGGTCTGTCTGCTGCTAGTAGCCCCGTTCTGGCCGGCCCGAGTATGGTTCTCGGACCTGGTCTCCCTCCTCTCATTGCGGGAACATTCAAGTTGCTCACGCTCAAGACTATCTTTCTCCTAGCTATTTCCTCACTTAAAAGGATCGGGGATCTGCTCTGTCCAGTTAGAGCACTGGACGCTTACGCACACAGAGCTGCCCCGTGGCGTAAGGAAGATCAGCTGTTTGTTTGCTTTGGTCTGCCAAGGAAAGGATCTCCGGCGACCAAGCAGACTATGAGTAGGAGGACATTTGTGCTGCGGCGGGCTGGTCCTCTCCGCACACTTTTGTCCGCTTCTTTAACCTAGACCTGGCATCTACCCCAGGTTCCCAAGTTCTCTCTTCGTGATGTGCTCATCTGATACACACACAGGCAGGGACTTGGTAGTATGGCGCAGTGGGTATTCTCGTTCCCAAAGCGAATCTCGACGCAGCTCGAGTTCCTGAAGGGGAACGTCTCTAGGTTACGTATGTAAACATGGTTCCCCGAGGGAACGAGACGCTGCGTCTCCTTGCCATACTCCCTGCATCCCTGCAGGCGCTACTTCCACACACACACACACACACACACACTGAAGCGCGCCTGATGCTTGCGGTGATTTCAGCGTCTGCCGTCTCAATGAGGACATAAACACACGATCAACTCCAGAACTGCTGTGAGAGTCACTTCATGAGCGTTTCATTTGCGTAAAACTAGCTTCATATCATATACACAGAAATTTAAAGGTATTCACGGCAACCCGTCAAAATAAAAGTCAGGTTTAATTGGAAGACATTGCAGCAGAAATATATTACTATTGTTCAGCAGAATGTACATACTACTACTACTAAAATTATTACTAAAATTATGAAAACTTTATTTTTTAAGGAATGATCACACAACATTTCTGCCATGTTTTAATTTTAATAGTAAATCCTCGTTGTTTGCCAAAAAGTTTAATTTTCAATAATTTAAAGATAAATGCTATTTTATGCCTTTATTTGATAACCAGATTAACCAGACATAATTTCTGAGGAAAAAGAAAACATTTCATAAGGCTATTTTAAGAATAAATAACAATAAAAACAATAAAACGAGAAAATAAAACATAACTTTATAACTGTCATTTTCTTTAATCATAGCTATAATTATTATAACACCTAAAATATGTTGCATGCAAGTGTTTGTTTCAGCCACTTGAAGGGTGGGTACATTGTGTGCACATGATCAGGATGGTACCACCTCCGCTGCATTTTGAGAAAGGAAAAACCCTGTTTGCAGGACTATACATTATTTGGATAATTAGTCAAAAACAACAACAACAACAACAGTTATGTCTGATTCTGTTGCATAGAACTGAATAAAAATAATACATTGATATTTAATATTAATATATTTTCTGTCCAATTTTCTTTCAATAAAAGTGTGGTTATTTTATTGGCTTGTGTTTTTTAAATTCCGTGTCATTAAAATTGAGTTAAATTAAAAAGTCTTACAAAATTACTTTATATTATTTAATAAAATAAATAATTATTACAAAGCATTTTCGGTTTCGGTTTTCGACCAAGCACATCCAGAATTCTCGGTTTCGGCCCAGAATTTTCATTTCGGTGCATCCCTACCATTTACTGTAACTACATACAGAGCACTGTGTTTGCAACCACATGCTCCTTTAAAGGATTACACACACAC
>NW_015645063.1:674656-676259 GCF_001515625.1 Sinocyclocheilus rhinocerous
ACACAGAAATTTAAAGGTATTCACGGCAACCCGTCAAAATAAAAGTCTGGTTTAATTTGAAGACATTGCAGCAGAAATATATTACTAGTGTTCAGCAGAATGTACATACTACTACTACTAAAATTATGAAAACTTAATTTTTTTTAAGGAATGATCACACAACATTTCTTCCATGTTTTAATTTTAATAGTAAATCCCCTTTGTTTGCCAAAAAGTTTAATTTTCAATAATTTAAAGAAATTATATTAATGTTTTATGCCTTCATTTGATAACCAGACACACCACACATAATTTCTGAGGAAAAAGAAAACATTTCATAAGGCTATTTTAAGAATAAATAACAATAAAACATTAGGTGAGAGAAAATAAAACATAACTTTATAACTGTCATTTTCTTTAATCATAGCTATAATTATTATAACACCTAAAATATGTTGCGTGTAAAAAGTGTTTGTTTCAGCCACTTGAAGGGTGGGTACATTGTGTGCACATGATCAGGATGGTACCACCTCCGCTGTATTTTGAGAAAGGAAAAACCCTGTTTGCAGGACTAAACATTATTTGGATAATTAGTCAAAAACAACAACAACAACAGTTATGTCTGATTCTGTTGCATAGAACTGAATAAAAATAATACAATTGATATTTAATATTAATATATTTTCTGTCCAATTTTCTTTGAATAAAAGTGTGGTTATTTTATTGGCATGTGTTTTTTAAATTCGGTGTCATTAAAATGGAGTTAAATTAAAAAGTCGTACAAAATTACTTAGTAATAATTATTTATTTTATTTAATAATATAAAGCATTTTCGGTTTCGGTTTTCGACCAAGCACATCCAGAATTCTCGGTTTCGGCCCAGAATTTTCATTTCGGTGCATCCCTACCATTTACTGTAACTACATACAGAGCACTGTGTTTGCAACCACATACTCCTTTAAAGGATTACACACACACCAGTATGCAGAGAGACATTTAAGAGGGTTTATTCTCCAAATAACTTTAAATTCATGTTGCTGAAAAATGTGTTAATAAATGTTATGTGTATGGACTCTTGTTTTTGTTCCAAGTTAGCTTCCTGCCCATTAATTTTTTCCTCTTACAAAAGCCACAAAGCCTTCTAAGAAGACAGTAAAGGCTTATGTCATGCCTGAGCTGTAGTTAGGCTGAAACCTGAAAGTTAAGTTGCACAATGTTTAGGTTTTATTATTCTTTTTTTATTACTATTATTCTGATTTATGTCTTAGTTTTTGTTTGTACTGTTTACCTTTTTTAAAGTAATTTGAAATTGATTTTTATATTATATGTCCGTGTACAAGTGTTTACCAACCTTAAACATTGAAGCCCATTGACCTGCAAGTTTTCCATCACTAACCCTTTAAAACTCTTTATTCCAAAAGTTTGTTTTTCCCTATAGTGCCCCCCACAAACTGTCTCTGCCTCCAAACACAACTGACAACTGACTTCATAACAACACAGTGATAGCTGCTGTAACTAAAAAGTAGCCCAGTACACACATTAACCTCAAATGTACATGGAATAATAAATTCACCCCTACCGTTTTATTTCATTATGTTTTCTGTTTGTACTGTTTAGGTTTTAA
>NW_015645063.1:679302-680548 GCF_001515625.1 Sinocyclocheilus rhinocerous
ATCAAAAACAAGTTTTACACACACACACACACACACACACAAGTACGTATAGGGACATTTAAGAGGGTTTATTCTCCAAATAACTTTAAATTCATGTTGCTGAAAAATGTGTTAATAAATGTTATGTGTATGGACTCTTGTTTTTGTTCCAAGTTAGCTTCCTGCCCACTAATTTTTGCCTCTTACAAAAGCCACAAAGCCTTCTAAGAAGACAGTAAAGGCTTATGTCATGCCTGAGCTGTAGTTAGGCTGAAACCTGAAAGTTAAGTTGCACAATGTTTAGGTTTTATTATTCTTTTTTTATTACTATTATTCTGATTTATGTCTTAGTTTTTGTTTGTACTGTTTACCTTTTTTAAAGTAATTTGAAATTGATTTTTATATTATATGTCCGTGTACAAGTGTTTACCAACCTTAAACATTGAAGCCCATTGACCTGCAAGTTTTCCATCACTAACCCTTTAAAACTCTTTATTCCAAAAGTTTGTTTTTCCCTATAGTGCCCCCCACAAACTGTCTCTGCCTCCAAACACAACTGACAACTGACTTCATAACAACACAGTGATAGCTGCTGTAACTACAAAAGTAGCCCAGTACACACATTAACCTCGAATGTACATGGAATAATAAATTCACCAGGGTAGAAACTATGCTGAAGGTGCGGGGTCGGGGTGGCGGAGGGATGCTGAAAGTCGAGAGATAACGAAGGTAGGACGTACTTGGTTATTTATAGGAGTTTTCTCTTGCGCTGATTGGATAAATGGTGTAATCACTAATGATGAACTGGCCGTGTTAATTATCTGTGCGTGCTCCTCCCGAAATTTGTTTATAAAACATCACTTCACGAGTTCACACTTACGTATAATTAAATAAAGGTTATGCTTATTTGGCGTGCTGTCCGAGGGGGAAAGAGAGGGGGAATGGTGGGCGTTGGGGCCTGAGCCATTAGCGGAGGCATGCTCATGCTTGGGATGGCTCCGGGAGCGGAAGAAAGAGGGGGAAAGAAAAGGGGAATGGCGGGCATCGGGGCCTGCGCCATTAGCGGAGGCATGCTCACGCTTGGGATGGCTCCGGGAGTGGGAGCGGAAGAAAAGGAGGGGAAGAGAGGGGGAATGGCGGGCGTCGGGGCCTGCGCCATTAGCGGAGGCAGCCTCACGCTAGGGTTGGACGGTGGGGCTGCAGGCCATGGGTAGGGGAGGGGGTTGGGAGTGGGGTAAGGAAAGGGCTGTGGATGGGTCTGCGCCAC
>NW_015645063.1:680586-680755 GCF_001515625.1 Sinocyclocheilus rhinocerous
GAGCTGGAGGCCACTGAACAGAAAAATGGTTATTAGTAGCATGAGGGAGCGGAAGGGATGTGTGCCTGTGTTACAAATGGAGGTAGCCTCACATTTGCTTAAGCTGCCGTAGCTGTAGGCCATTGGAAGGGGGTGGGGTTGTGACGTCCTGAAGAGCCTGTGTAGCCTG
>NW_015645064.1:0-2370 GCF_001515625.1 Sinocyclocheilus rhinocerous
CCCAAGTACCACTGTGGTGATTTCCATGTTACTTTACTGTATCATGTTTTAATAATTGCTTTCCAAAGTCGTGACCAATGCTATTTGCTTTGCTATACAGACATATTTAAAAAATTCATAAAAAGATCAAATCAAATTGTTTTCTGCAAACTCCACCAGATTCTTGTTCTACATGTCCCCAAGTACCACTGTGGTGATTTCCATGTTACTTTACTCTATCATTTTTTAATAATTGCTTACCAAAATCATGACCAGTGCTATTTACGTTGCTATATAGACATATTTTTAAAAATTCATAAAAAGGTCAAATTAAATTGTTTTCTGCAAACCCCACCATATTCTTGTTCTTCACCTCCCCATGTACCACTGTGGTCATTTCCATGTTGCTGTACTGTTTCATTCTTAAATAACCGCATACTAGAATCATGACCAATACTACACTGAACAAAATTATAAACGCAACACTTTTGTTTTTGCCCCCATTTTTCATGAGCTGAACTCAAAGGTCTAAGACTTTTTCTATGTACACAAAAGGCCTATTTTTCTCAAATATTGTTCACAAATCTGTCTAAATCTGTGTTAGTGAGCACTTCTCCTTTGCCGAGATAATCCATCCACCTCACAGGTCTGGCATATCAAGATGCTGATTAGACAGCATGATTATTGCACAGGTGTGCCTTAGGCTGGCCACAATAAAAGGCCACTCTAAAATGTGCAGTTTTACTGTATTGGAGGGGTCCGGGGGGGGGTCCGAAAACCAGTCAGTATCAGGTGTGACCACCATTTGCCTCACGCAGTACAACACATCTCCTTCGCATAGAGTTGACCAGGTTGTTGATTGTGGCCTGTGGAATGTTGGTCCACTCCTCTTCAATGGCTGTGCGAAGTTGCTGGATATTGGCAGGAACTGGAACACGCTGTCGTATACGCCGATCCAGAGCATCCCAAACATGCTCAATGGGTGACATGTCCGGTGAGTATGCTGGCCATGCAAGAACTGGGATGTTTTCAGCTTCCAGGAATTGTGTACAGATCCTTGCAACATGGGGCCGTGCATTATCATGCTGCAACATGAGGTGATGGTCGTGGATGAATGGCACAACAATGGGCCTCAGGATCTCGTCACGGTATCTCTGTGCATTCAAAATGCCATCAATAAAATGCACCTGTGTTCGTTGTCCATAACATACGCCTGCCCATACCATAACCCCACCGCCACCATGGGCCACTCGATCCACAACGTTGACATCAGCAAACCGCTCACCCACACGACGCCATACACGCTGTCTGCCATCTGCCCTGTACAGTGAAAACCGGGATTCATCCGTGAAGAGAACACCTCTCCAAAGTGCCAGACGCCATCGAATGTGAGCATTTGCCCACTCAAGTCGGTTACGACGACGAACTGCAGTCAGGTCGAGACCCCGATGAGGACGACGAGCATGCAGATGAGCTTCCCTGAGACAGTTTCTGACAGTTTGTGCAGAAATTCTTTGGTTATGCAAACCGATTGTTGCAGCAGCTGTCCGGGTGGCTGGTCTCAGACGATCTTGGAGGTGAAGATGCTGGATGTGGAGGTCCTGGGCTGGTGTGGTTACACGTGGTCTGCGGTTGTGAGGCCGGTTGGATGTACTGCCAAATTCTCTGAAACGCCTTTGGAGACAGCTTATGGTAGAGAAATGAACATTAAATTCACGGGCAACAGCTCTGGTGGACATTCCTGCAGTCAGCATGCCAATTGCACGCTCCCTCAAAACTTGCGACATCTGTGGCATTGTGCTGTGTGATAAAACTGCACATTTTAGAGTGGCCTTTTATTGTGGCCAGCCTAAGGCACACCTGTGCAATAATCATGCTGTCTAATCAGCATCTTGATATGCCACACCTGTGAGGTGGATGGATTATCTCGGCAAAGGAGAAGTGCTCACTAACACAGATTTAAACAGATTTGTGAACAATATACAGTGAGGTAGTAAATTGGTCATGACTTTGGTATGCAATTATTAAAAAATTATACAGTAAAGTAAGATGTTTGACAATCACGTGGTACATGGGGAGGTGAAGAACAAGAATCTGGTGGAGTTTGCAGAAAACAATTTGATTTGACCTTTTTAAGATTTTTTTAAATATGTCTGTATAGCAACGTAAATAGCACTGGTCACGAATTTGGTAAGCAAGTATTAGAAAATGATAAAGTAAAGAAACATGACAATCACCACAGTGGTACTTGGGGAGGTGAAGAACAAGAATCTGGTGGAGTTTGCAGAAAACAATTTGATTTGACCTTTTTATGAATTTTTAAAATATGTCTGTATAGCAACGTAAATAGCACTGGTCACGACTTTGGTACGCAATTATTAAAAAATGATA
>NW_015645064.1:2550-7043 GCF_001515625.1 Sinocyclocheilus rhinocerous
CATTGGTCACGACTTTGGAAAGCAATTATTAAAAAATGATACAGTAAAGTAACATGACAATCACCACAGTGGTATGGGGAGGTGAAGAACAAGAATCTGGTGGAGTTTGCAGAAAACAATTTGATTTTACCTTTTTATTAATTTTTAAATTATGTCTTTACAGTGAGGTAGTAAATAGTATTGGTCACGACTTTGGTATGCAATTATTAAAAAATGATACAGTAAAGTAACATGACAATCACCACAGTGGTACATGGGGAGGTGAAGAACAAGAATCTGGTGGAGTTTGCAGAAAACAATTTGATTTGATTTTTTTATGATTTTTAAAAATTTGTCCACATAGCAACAATAATAGCATTGGTCAGGATTTTGGTAAGCAATTATTAAAAAATGATACAGTAAAGTAACATGACAATCACCACAGTGGTACATGGGGAGGTGAAGAACAAGAATCTGGTGGAGTTTGCAGAAAACAATTTGATTTTATCTTTTTATGAATTTTTTTAATATGTCTGTATAGCAACGTAAAAAGCATTGGTCATGACGTTGGAAAGCAATTAATAAAAAATGATAGAGTAAAGTAACATGAAAATCACCACAGTGGTACTTGGGGAAGTGAAGAACAAGAATCTGATGGAGTTTGCAGAAAACTATTTGATTTTACCTTTTTATGAATTTTTAAATTATGTCTTTACAGCGAGGTAGTAAATAGCATTGGTCACGACTTTGGTATGCAATTATTAAAAAATTATACAGTAAAGTAAGATGTTAATCACCACAGTGGTACATGGGGAGGTGAAGGACAAGAATCTGGTGGAGTTTGCCGAAAACAATTTGATTTGACCTTTTTATGAATTTTTTAAATATGCCTGTATAGCAATGTAAATAGCACTGGCCATGACTTTGGTAAACAATTATTAAAAGATTATACAGTAAAGTAACATGACAATCACCACAGTGGTACTTGGGGAGGTGAAGAACAAGAATCTGGTGGAGTTTGCAGAAAACAATTTGATTTGACCTTTTTATGAATTTTTAAAATATGTCTGTATAGCAACATAAATATCACTGGTCACAACTTTGGTAAGCATTTGGACATTTTTAAAATATGTCTGTATGGTGAGGTAAATAGGATTACTCATGAGTTTGGCATGCAATTATTAAAGAATGAAACAGTAAAGCAACATAAAATTTACCACAGTGGTACGTGGGGAGATGTAGAACAAGAATTTGCAGAAAACAATTTTATTTACATTTTTTTTATTAATTTTTAAAATATGTATACCAACACCAAGTGTCTCAGGCCAAAACATGCATAAAACAATTTACAAAAACATTTTAAAAACCACTGCAAATGTTTTATTGAAAGTTTAATACACTCAATACAATTAAACAATAAAATGCCATTAAATAAGAAGTGCCTGTATAATGTGTTTTTAATTAGCCTATTATTATTGATTAATTGACAGTGGTTTCAGTTTGATACGTGCTCGGACCCACTCTTTTTAAAAAAATTATTTGCAAAGGTTTCGAAGGCAACGCCATGTAGACGCGCAACAAATTTTTCAGCGTAGATGGTGTGACCACGCTTCTCCGAAGCGCAGATGTTACTGCCTTTTTCCTTGGCGTGACATCTCACTTTTTGCACTTCAGTCACGCCAAGGAAAAAGGCAGTAACTTCCACATTATTTACAATATTTGGGTGCTGATCACCATTTTCAGAATCATTATAGTAACATCTGTATAAGATCTAGTGATCACTTGCTAGGCTATAAAATAAGTAATTAAATTTTTTTCTCTGACCGTAACAACCAGACAAAAAGTTAAACGTGAGTGGATACTGTTTTGCAACCAATTTATTTGCAATGTTCGCTAACATTAAAGGATGCAAGACATACTTAGCCTATTGTTTTTACATCGAACTGAATGAAAATAGCTTAACCTATAAGAACGACTTGTGGATTGATGTGAACGCCAGCAGGAATAATGCTCAGAATGATTGTGAATTAAACATCTCCAATGACGTTCATTGCAATGTTTTTTTATCGAGTTACAAGAAAAGGTAGGAAACGTATTTCATTGCGAACAGTTACTGATTTTATGTGATATGGCATTCGACTCCTCACCACACGTGCAGAAGTGGGCAGCCCTAGACTGACAGCTGGCATCTGCAAAAAAAAAAACTTTAAAGATTATTTACGATTAATTATTGCTGCCAAGTTATCTAGTCGTTGCTTGTTTAAAGTGCTTTGTTATATGGAGCAGTTTGTTAGATCACGATCTATCTAATTTGTTTGTCTAAAAGCCGACAAAATTGCAGACAGATGTATGAAAGTACACCATAATTTAAACATGGCAGACTTTAATGTACAGTAAAACAAAGGCAGAATACCGTATAACTCCAGGCTGGCACAGTAATATTGACGAACAGCTAAATAAATGCAGAGCACCGTAACTTAATTTGAGCGATCTAAAACAAAGTCAAAGAGTGGTAACTGATACTGTGTTCTGCCTTGGTTTCTCCGGGGCTATTCTCCAAGATACTTATAGCCTACACATGATAAAGGAGGTCATATATGTCCCAAAATTATCAATAGCTCATTTCGACCAAAAACGAAGTTATGGTGTTTTGCAGTGGCGGCTCAGAGGCAGGGGAGGCACAGCTTCCCCAAAATTTTGAGGTGAAAACGGGAGGACGATTTAATGTTAATAAAATTCACAATTAATTTCAGTTCATGTCTCAGAATATGTATTTTGTTTGTAATTTCACAGCTGTAATAACATGCTACTGAAGTTGGAAAGCGCCGCTTTTCTATCGCGAATGTGCCGAATCTGCTGATGTAATTACAACCGCTAGGATTAGTTTGAACGTCTCCCGCTGTGCTGATAATGTACCAAGTACTTATGATGAGTAGCGATATTGAATATTTGATCGCCAACAGATTTACCAAGCTGTCATTCAAACAGTATATATACAAATTAAAGATTTAGGGAAAACAGCCTAAGCTGGATATAGGCTACAGCAGTCGGCTTAATTAAATGGCACAACAGTCAGCTCTCTTTTAACAAACAGACAAACAGACAGACATTTAAGAAGGGATAGATGTTTGCTTCAAGTGATATAGGCCAGGTAAGTGAAATTATATTATCTTGCTGTATGCATGTCGTTTTCTTTACGTTTTCTGACTAAAAGCAACCAAAAAGCCATTTTAAAACCGCCTTTTTGCCCATTTTCGATTATCCGGGAGTGACGCGTGGTGACGCGCTGCCAAGATGGCGGTGGTCGGCTCCGCCCACTTTAGGCTTCAAAAATGTAGCCGTTTCTCAATATGCGTTCTTGTCTGTACTTGTGTTCTTGTGGACTTGTGAAACGTCATCAGTCGTCGCCCAAGTACTGTTCCAATTCAAAGTTCTAGCCAAGTACAGTTCAAATCCCTGGATGTGTTCTTGCTCTGCCCCTTTTATCAAGGATGCATCCAGAGGTGATTTGTGCGAACTTGAGGCAGCCAGGTATCTCAGAATGCTTTTTGCACCAACCAGCGAGCGTTAATGGCGGAGGAGAAAACCTGCATAATTTTCAAAATATTACTGTTATTGTGTCATGAAATGCAGTTCTAAGAGTATTTCAGGTGAGAATGTAGTTGTTTAAAACTCAAATCTGCGGTTTATTTATAAAGATAGCGCCTATTTGAACATTTGCTCCGCCGATTTTGGTGATGTGAGCTCCACGCGATCAGCGGGCACTCAGTGCTCATGTATCCGTCGAGAGCAGCCTCAACTCAGCTAGTGCTTCTGACATTTGCCGCTGGCTCTGATGTCTCTGTAGTGGTTAAACATGAGATATAATTTGCTTGGGGTAAATCTAACAGGCAATCTTTGGTCTCATGAATCTATTATTTCTTCCAGGTCATATCGTTTTGGCTGAGCACAAAGTTATGTTTCATAAATAATTTATTTATTAATCATAATCAGGGCTGCATTAACCATTGGGCTAGGCGGGGCTGAAGCCCCAGGGCCCGAGCAAGGAGGGGGCCCGTGATTGGCTGTGGAGTAGTTTGACGGACATCGGTAGCGCCGATCGCCAAAGCCCCACCACGCCCCTCACTTTTTAGTTTTTCCATAAATTCCATGCATTACCATTAGAGATTAAAATGTCACATTTGAATTTTAACAATCAAATGCATTTATTATATATTTTACTTTTGAACAAACTGTGCACGTAGCCTATCTATCAGCTGATCGCTGCGCCTAATGTCTGCATTTACCTCTCTTCACTTCATTCTGGTGTAATATAGAAATGGTCATGCAAAGAACAATCTTCGATAAGTAAAAATAGTGAGAGAAAAAAATGAGGAGAGAGGGGAAAACGCTCTCGGTTACTCACGTAACCTCGGTTCCCTGAGATGAGGGAACGAGACATTGCTATGGGAATTACCCCTTCCTCCAAATACAACTGAAGCCTTATTGAATCACGCCAGTGAAACTGGCAAATG
>NW_015645064.1:7460-13101 GCF_001515625.1 Sinocyclocheilus rhinocerous
TCTCAGGGAACCGAGGTTACGTGAGTAACCGAGAGCGTTCCCTTTCGATTTGGTCACTTTACATTGCTATGGGAACGTATAAAATCCCGCCGTGTCACAGCGATGGAGCCTGGCTCGAGTAAGTATGTCAAGTTTCACATACGAAACCGTAATGAGAGCGGCAATGATATTGGCGCTCTTGTTAAACACAGCTCAGGTCTACAGGACCTAGTTGAAACCATGTAAAAGTCAAGGGGGGGCGCGGCAACTAGACGATGCCGCGTCACACCAGGGGCGGAGTTAACGCTGGTAAAACAGAGAATATGAAATGGCGGCGGTGCCGGCGCCATCACATATATAGACCAGTTGAAGTTTGTTCATTTCAACGAAATTGTGTGTTGTGATCACTGATCTATATTTGAGAACATTATATAAATCAGTGGTTGTGATGCAACGGCTGAACCGGTGCTCAAATAAGCAGAGTATGATGGTGCTGAAGTCCTAAAAGGCGTGATGAACTATATCATAACAATGTGATGAGCTGATAGAGACATGCCATTTGCCCACGCCCACGAGGACGCGAGCCCGCGGGTGGAGTGGGCACGAACCCCTATAGGACATTACACGCCCTTAGAGCTATAAGCCAAAGCAATTGCGTCAACGATCCAGTGTGACAGCCTTAGCTTGGACACAGGCAGGCCTTTTGTGCGTCCTCCAAAGCATACAAATAGCTGCTCATTCAATACACAAGTCGTCAATTGACAGCGCCTGCAGGTCCCCAACTCACTTAACAGAGGCCAGTGCGAGCAGGAGTGGTGATTTTGCAAAGCACGCGAGGCAGCAGTTTCACTGGAGGAAAGGCATACTTGCATACTTTCGGCCAGCTGTGAGCTAGTGCATCCACTCCCAGGGGAGACCGTGTCAGTGAATAAAACAGCGGGCAGTGAGTGTTCTCCGCTGATGCGAAGAGATCCACCTCCGCCCTGCCAAATATACTCCAAATCATATTGACTGTCAAAGGGTGTAATCTCCACTCTCCGTGGATCACCCCGCCCCTTGACAGTAAGTCTGCACCGTGATTCAGGCATCCGGGGACATGTACTGCCCGGATGGAGAGGAGGTGTTGATCTGCCCACAGAAGAAGGTCTCTCGCCAGCTGCAGCAGCGGCCGCGAGCTCACACCCGCTTGGTGATTTATAAACGCTACCACTGTCATGTTGTCCATCCTGATGAGAACGTGACGGTGGAGGATGTCCGGGAGAAAGCACTCGAGCACTAGGTGTACAGCACGGAGCTCCAGACAGTTTATGTGCCACAACTTCTCAGTTTCTGACCACGTCCCGAAGGCTGGTCTGCCGTCACATACGGCTCCCCAACCCGTGCTCGATGCAACTTGGCCAACAGTCTTTCTCCTGATCACTTGGCCAATAGGAACACCCCGGCGATACAGTGTCATATCGCGCCAAGGGTTCAGCACTATCAAGCAGTCACGCATTACTCGTACGCGCACGGTGCCCACACGCCATGCGCTCTGTGGCACGCGACTTTTCAGTCAGAGCTGAAGCGGTCGCATATGTAGGAGTCCTAATTTGCACACTGTTGAGGCAGCAGCCATCTGGCCAAGCGTCCTCTGAAAGCATTTCAGCGGTGGAGAGTGTCCTAGCTTGAAGACTGCGAGAGAGCTGATCAGTTTTTGTGTGCGCTCCTCCGACAGACGCGCTCGCATATTGATTGAATTCAGCTCCACCCCTAAAAAGGAGATGCTCTGGCTCGGTACCAGCATGCTCTTTTGCATATTCACAATTAGCCCTAAGCTCTGAACATGAGCGAGAAGTCTGAGCTTGTCGCTGAGCAGCGCGCTCTCTGATTGGGCTAAGAGTAGCCAATCGTCGAGATAGTTCAGGATGCGCATTCCGCTCTGCTTTAGAGGAGCGAGAGCAACATCCATGCACTTCGTAAACGTACAAGGGGTCAGGGACTAACCGAAGGGTAGGACCATGAATTGATACGCTATCCCCTCGAATGCAAATCTCAGGAAGCGCCTGTGGTGGGGGGCTACCTGAATGTGGAAATAAGCATCCTTTAAATCCACAGAGATAAACCAATCTCCCGGTCTGATGTGTGAGAGGATTTGCTTTAATGTAATCATTTTGAATGAGAGCTTCGAAAGCGCGCAATTCAGCGGTCTCAAATCCAAGATTGGGCGGAGTCCGCCGTCTTTCTTTGGCACCAGAAAATAACGACCGTAGAAGCCGCTCTCGCGATCTGCAAGGGGCACTGTCTCTACAGCGCGTTTTGCGAGAAGATTGTGTATTTCCTCTCGCAGAACTGAGGCATTCTGCTCCCGTACAGTGGACATTAACACACCGTTGAAACGGGGCGGTCTGCGGAAGAACTGAAGCGTGTAGCCGTTCTTTATTGATTTCATAACCCACTCTGATACCCCTGGCAGCGTCTGCCACGCTTCTGTGAACTGTGACAGCGGGCTGCACACCGTGACGGATAACTCGCCGTTGGGGGGCGGGGAGTTTAATACCACTCGAGTGTGAGAGTGAGTGATGGGGGAGAGGGGAGTGAGCGGAGGAAAATTGCCCTGATATTGAGGTGAGTTTTGTATTTTTTTTTACTTTATTGCACTGCATAGTGGAAAAGTCAAAACACAAACATGACAATTGTTCTTGCCGCCCGCAACAGGCAGGGGGGCGTGGTGAACACACACAGTGGAGCGAGCAGACTTCTTCAGTGGCTTGTCTTCGGCGCTGGGTGCAGCTTTCCTCCTCCGAGAGACAGCGTCAGGAACGCGGCTTTGATTCCTGAGCCGGTGGCCTACCGCCTCTGTCAGGGCGGGGGCTCTGGCTCTTGGAGCCCTGACGGCGCTTCAGCCACGGCTGTCTTGGCCTCACCGTCGGCTCATGTTTGCACCGAACAGCAGCAGAAGAGGCGTGCGGTCTTCCTGTTTTGGCAGGAAGTGGCTAATGGCCTTAGACTGTTTCTGCGCTTCAACGAAGCACACCGTGAACGTCTCCACCGCCGCTTCAAAGAGACCTGATGGATTCACGGGTGCGTCCAGAAGGGCCGTCTTCTCTGAGTCTTTCAACTCAGTCAGGGTAAGCTACAGGTGACGATCCAGCACTACAAGATTCCCCATGTTGTGGCCGATCGCGCGAGCTGTAACTTTCGTCGCTCTGAGGGCTAGATCCGTGGCGCGTTGGAGCTCTTTGAAGACTTCAGGGTCCGGGCCACCCTCATCCAGAGACTTGAGAAGTTTGGCCT
Organism: Sinocyclocheilus rhinocerous; assembly: GCF_001515625.1. Taxonomy (NCBI): domain Eukaryota; kingdom Metazoa; phylum Chordata; class Actinopteri; order Cypriniformes; family Cyprinidae; genus Sinocyclocheilus; species Sinocyclocheilus rhinocerous. Next base: position 10,713 of record NW_015645064.1, read on the forward strand.
TATACACCTGGAGTATCGCCATGACGTGCAGTGCTGAAACTGCCTGGCCTGCCGCGGAGAAAGCCTTGCCAGCGAAGTTTGCGGTGGCGCGGCAAGGTTTAGAGGGGAGAGACGTGTTGTTTCTCACTCTCCAGTTCACCGCGGCTGCAGGACAGAGGTGGGCAGCAATGGCTTCCTCCACGAAGGGAAGTTTAACGTACCCCACTCGGTCAGCGCCGTCCACAGATGACATGAGAACATGAGTGAGTCACTAAAATCCACAGCTAGTTTATTTTACTAAAGCTGATGATGGAGTAGGAGTTGTGGAACCGCAAATGGACCGGACACATGGAGCAGATAAAAACACAGCCTCATCATCCCCACAGATTTTAGGTTAGTTTGATTATTAACTTGATATATGTTGCTTTTTGTGACAAACTCTATAGGCCTAGTATATTCGCTTATGGGTTGAGATCAGTGTTGGGAGTAACGCATTACAAAAGTAATAATATTACAGTAGTATATTACTTTTTGCTGTAACGCAGTAATATAACGCATTACTAATCAAATTTGGGTAATATTATTACTCGTTACAATCTCAGTAACGCAAGTTACAACAACATATTTTAACTCAAAATTAAGTGGTGAATTTACCAACACAGCAAAACAGCACCAGAGAAAAAATTCCACGGGTAAAATAGTTTGTCTATCTTCTGTTGCTGGAATTAGATGCTTGAGATGACTGCAGAGACGGATTCTACATTTGTGAGATGGACACACTCCTGTTATTTTCAGAATATATAATGTATTACATTTTGGAAGTAACTTGCCCAACACTGGTTGAGATTCATTTTGCATGTCATGATGTAAGCTTTTCATTTAAACGCATTTTAAGCATTTTCTTTTAAAAACGAATTTAACTGTTCAGGGACTTTAAGCAGTGGGGCAGAATTCATTTTGGTAAATGCGCGCGTTAAGATGGTTTCTGATACGCGCGGAGCGCACTTGCTCGTACAGCGCCTGACTAAACTAAGAGTTATTTTTCGCGCCTTGTGTTTAAACGTTCGAATACACATAGTTATGTGTCTCCTCGTCAACACAGTCATTTGTGTCTTAAATGAACGTTGTTAAAGATAAAGCATGTGCACTAGTTGGCTATTATGAGATCCTGGCATTATATGATGAGATTTTAAAGAGATATAGTTCACCCAAAAATTAAAATACTGTCATCATTTACTCAGTTTCAAGTTGTTCTGAAACTGTATGAATTTCTTTGTTCTCCTCAACATAAAAGAAGATATTTTGAAGAATATTCATAACCACCAGAAAGTTCCTGGTCCCTGTTGACTCCAATTGTGTTTTTTTTCTTCTTCATACTATGGAAGTCATGGGGGCACAGAAACTGTTTGGTTACTAGTAGGCTATTGTTCCAAATATATACATTTGCATTCAACAGCAGAAGGAAACACATTCAGGTTTAGAACAACAACAACATAACTTAAATTTTGGGGTGAACTATTCCTCCAAACCAGCCTAATGGCGCTTTTCCACTGCATGGTACGGCACGGTACGGCTCGGTACGGTTCAGTTTTGGGGGGTTTTCCACTGGGTACAGTACCTGGTACTTTTTTTAGTACCACCTCGGTTGAGGTTCCAAGTGAACCATACCGTTTCCAAAACGTGACTGCTGATTACTGATTGGCCGGAGAGAATCGTCACTACCTGCGTCACTGAACTTGCGACTACAAACACAACAGAACTGCTAGATTTAAATCAGCACAGCCGGAAGGATCGAACACAACTGTTTTGAACGATCACACCTTTTTTAACAACTAAAAAATGGCTGTTTCGTGGACTGTTGAAGAAGTACAGATTTTCCTCTCATTGATAGCAGAGGAGCGGATCCAGCGAGAGCTTGATGGGGCGACGTGGAATGAAACAGTTTTTCAGGAGTCGCGGCAGTAGAGGCGGCACAACGATAACGACATGTGCATAATCCCACCCACTCTAAAGCGGTACTAAACTGCAGTGGAAACGCAAACCACACCGAGCCGTGCCGTGCCGTACTGAGCCGTGCCGAGCCGAGTCGTACCACGCAGTGGAAAAGCGCCATTAGAAGTCTGTTGCTAGCAAAGGTAGCAGTACGACCTATTTACTGCAGCACCTCAAACAGAGGTATGCTGCCAAGTGAGAGAGATGTTGCTCCCTACGAAATGAACAAGACCGCGGCAGCACAAGCACACCCGCCAAAAACCAACCTACAGCAGTGTTACTTATTGCGCGGCTCGCCAAGCTTTACTTTGTGGCTCGCATGGCAGTAAATAATACGATGATATGATCATGCAGTCAATACAGATATTTCATAAAAACATTAAAAACAAGCAGGGCTATAACATAACCCATTAAAAAA
>NW_015645064.1:13504-13951 GCF_001515625.1 Sinocyclocheilus rhinocerous
GCCGTGCCGTGCCGTACTGAGCCGTGCCGAGCCGAGTCGTACCACGCAGTGGAAAAACGCCATAATATAGCTGCTGCTGCTATTTGTCAATAATGTAAATTAAACATAAATCACTCACTGTCCTTGACTGAATCACTTTTGTAAAATAATGTATATTGAATTTATGCAGTGAAGACTATTCAGTCTATTTGTAGTCTATTTATTTTATAGAATATAATATTTCTTATTCAGTGCTTTAAGTATTTGTAGGTCAAATTCTTTGTTCTATTGTAATTCATGACTGTTTACTTGTCTTCAGTAAATTTGTTTTTACTTAGGCTAGTATTTTTTATTTTGTGATATTGGAATTGGTAACAAGAATTGTGAAATTGCAATGCATCAAAAATTTTGATTGGATAAAAATCCTATTTTAAGCTATATATATATATATCATTATTGTGATGGGGG
>NW_015645064.1:14081-44393 GCF_001515625.1 Sinocyclocheilus rhinocerous
CAGCTGCTTGCTTTAGTTAAAAATAACAGTGTTCTGTGAATGTTAATGCTTTAATAACAAATATTTATCAGGAGCGTCTATGCTGGGATTTCATAAATTTAATGGAGAAAAAAGTAACGTAACTAGTAATGTAACTAATTACTAATTACTTTTGAAATAAAGTAATCAGAACAGTAACGTGATTACTTTTAAAAGGAGTAATCAGTAAATTGATTACATTTTCAGAGTAACTTGCCCAACACTGGTGGTTACACATATGAAATCCATCTTCGCGAGACACGGCATTCCACAGGTGGTTTGCAGCGATAATGGGCCATGCTACAGTAGCAAAGACTTCCAGAAATTTGCTGAGGAGTATGGGTTTCAACATGTGACATCAAGCCCATTATATCCGCAGTCGAATGGAAAAGCAGAGAAAGGAGTACACATAGTGAAGTTACTGCTCAAGAAAGCAGTAGACAGTCGATCGGATCCTTATTTAGCTCTGCTGAATTACCGTACTTCTCCACTAGAACATGGTGCGTCTCCTGCAGAAATCCTGATGGGGCGCAGACTACGGACCACACTTCCTTGCTTAGCATCACCAAACAAGAACAAATACCTAAAAAGAAAACAACAGCACCTGAAACAGTGACAAAAAGCTAATTATGACAAGGCATCAAAAGGCCTAGAACCACTCTCCAATAATGACACAGTAAGACTTGAGGATCACAGTACCTGGTCTAAAAGAGCCACAGTCCTGGATGAGGTGAACCCGAGGTCGTACACGGTCAGGACAGAGGATGGTCAAATCCTGAGGAGAAATCGGAGGAGTCTGTTGAAAACAAAAGAGACAGTACTAGTGGATACTTCCACAGAGGACACAGACTGTGCAGTATCACAAAAAACATCCGAAACGCTTCCAGTACTGGATGACAAGGAACCAGCTGAGGATGCATATTCATCAGTACTGCGAAGATCAAAACGCACAGTGAAGCCCCCTGATAGACTTAACCTGTGAATAATGCTCAAGCATAACATAAGTATTTGAGTTAAAATGAAAAAAAAAGGAAATGTAATGTTGATTATTACTGCACAATGTAAATAATTCTTGAGACTGTAATATGTTGTATTAAGTCTTATAATTTGTACACTGCTTGCTTAATGGTTGTTTAATTTAATTGTTTAATCTATAAGTTTGCATAATTACTTGGAATAACTTGATCTTTACATCTAAAGGAAAGGGGATGTAGTGATAGAATGTATTTGTATTTGACAGTACTAAAACTAACCACTAGGTGTCAGTAGTGTTACACTTACCGGGAGCGTGTTTGTCGATTAGGAAGCAGAAGTTAAGTTGTGCTGTGGCTGCTCCGGTTCCCGTCCTGAAAATAGAATAAAAATCAGTTTGTTACAAAACTATTTCTTTATTGGATCAGGAAACATTACAGCAATTGGGCGGGTTTTGTTGTGAAAACCTGGCAACCCTGCTAACCTGCCACCAGATGTCACTTTGATCACGTTGATCACTTCTCGTCGTTTAGAAAGATTATTGTTGGCCTGAAGCAACTTTTTTTTAATTTTTCTTCTTCTTCTTCTTCTTCTTCTTCTTCTTCTTATTATTATTATTATTATTATTATATTCTGTGCAGTATATTCTTGGGTGATTGCCTACAAATTATTGTGCATATGAACAATAATTATATAGAATATATTAATGTCAGTTAATATTCAAAACTTAAACATTTTAAAAAATTAGTTTTATCTGTTAACATTAGTTAATGCACTGTGAACTAACATCACCCCTACTAGGTTGTATGCTCGTCCACGTGAGCTGACCAATCAGTGAAGGTATGTAAATGAGGCTGGCGTGAGTACTCTACTGTTTGCAGATACCAGCGTCAGTTTAGTTTATCACTGCATTCAGCACCAGCAGCATATTCGAGGCCCTGGATTGCACAGGTTTACATGCTAACGGAGAACAGTGCGCGACACATACTAAGGATATCCGTCTCTAATGTGCAATATGACTTTTGAAGAACCGTGTGGAGACAACGCAACGGAAAGGTATGTTCTCGTATAAAACGTACTGGTGCTGCATATTTGTCTGTGCCGTTGAAAGATCACGAGGTTCACAAATCATTTCTCGAAATTTTAATACAAATGTTCTCTTTATTCTGCTCGTGTGCTTCTATAACGTAAATGACTTTTACTTGAACGCCTCTGTCGCTGCACATGGCCTCCTGTTAACGTTACGTTACTTGCTTAAAATGCTTTGCTGCGTTGCGTGCAGAAGTTTGATCAAACGACAGTAACTTACTAGTCGTGACATTGATTACATATCCTCTATTCAACTGCAAATCTCGTTCATGCAGAATGTTTCCCTATATTTTTTATCCTCTCTAAGAGAATAAAACTGTTCATTTTGTGTGTAAATGAAAGCTAATGTGTGTTTTCGAATCATCTCTTAGAATGGACTCGGTTGAAAAGGCACTGGAAGAGGTCCTGACTGCTGCATTACCTCAGGGTTGCATCACTGTGGGAGTTTATGAGGCTGCGAAATCACTTAATGCGTAAGTGGTCATTGCAGATCAATTCCAAACCATAAATGGGTCATTGCATTCTACAAATGCAATGCAATAAATGCTGGGATATAGGTAACCAGTTAACATTTTTTCATCTGGCCGTCATTAGTCTTAAAGTGAGACTACAAGGTGTTTATTAGAGACAAACTACGACTACTAACAAAACATAAGATAAAGTAATTAAAAAAAACTTCTACTTGCACTTAGAGAGTTAACATCTTGGATCATGATGGCTTTTTCATTATTTTGCATAATGGAGTTGTGATTTGTAGAAGGGCAGATGCACAAACTGGGGACAAAGGAAAAAAAGTAACTATTTTCATATAATCTTTTTCTGTTTTTGCACATTTTTAAATGTACTTTCATCGTCATTTTCCTAGGGACCCAGACAACGTGGTTTTGTGTCTGCTGGCCACAGACGAGGAGGATGTGAAAGACGTCGCACTCCAGATTCATTTTACCTTGATTCAAGCATTCTGCTGTGAGAATGACATCGATATCTTACGAGTGAACAACATGAGACGTCTGGCAGAGATCCTGGAGGGTGTGAAACCGGGAGGAGAGTCGATGGACCTCCACTGCGTATTAGTCACCGTATGTGTCATTTCATTCTCCTAGTATTAGTTTATTGCTCACACGCGAGGTAGCCTTGAGTGCACAGACCGATCACAGCTGCACATTTGCAGAATAGTTCATGCATATTCATATTAACTGCCAGGAAGGTTTAGTTAAACTCTTTGAGGGCGGAACGACTGAAGTAGTTTAAAGTTCAATGATCCATTAGAGCGTCTGTGATGTGGAATTCCAGCCGGTCTTGGGCTGCAGTAAACTGGCAGCTCTTCAGTGAGATTTAATAGCAGTTCTGAACTTCTGTGGCTGCCTTTAGTATTCGCAGAACTTCCTGTGCAACTCTGGGGCATTTCTGCAAACACCGTTTCCTGAAAGAAAAGCTCTGTGAAGTGACCATCTTTAACAAATTAGAGAGAGGCCCTTTGAAAACAAGTGCTTGTCCATTAACCAGCTGCTGTTAAAACCACTCACTGCCAGACTCTTGCTGTGGACCTTCTGAATTGATCTAGAATGCATTGCACAAGTGCACTTTACAATTTTTCTCTTTTATTTCACAGAATCCACAGTCATCCGCGTGGAAGGATCCAGCTCTCAGCAAACTGAATCGATTCTGCAGAGACAGTCGGGGTTTGGACCAGTGGGTGCCGGTTATCAATCTGCCCGAACGATGAACAGAATCGGACAAACTATGTCAGAGCTTTTTACGGGCTCCTGCACTAGATTTGTATTCTGCTCTGGATGAAGCCTGTTGCCACTGAGAATGAGACATGAGGGGGATTAACGAAATGCAATGGATGATATGTTTTCCAGCTAACTCAATGATCAGAAGTGTGTTTTTTTTTGTTTTTTTTTTGTCCGGTTGGACCGGCAACTCATGGTTTCACCTCAGAGCAGGAAGAATGACTCCGCACTATGTTCACAGTGCTGCCAGGGAACGACAAGTTTGCCGGGAACTGTACAGGAAACTGAATCACACATGCTGGATTAGAGTACTAAGAGTGAGCTGAGAGACTGGAGTGCGTTCAACTGGAATCTACTCAATGAAATGTGATCAGACTGTCGGAGGTCAGATGGACTGTTAAATGATGGGCATGACCCTTTTGCAGACTTACTGCAATTAAAGACCATAACTTATGTTGTTAATGCGGTCCTGTATTATAATTATTTAAAAGGGAATATAAAACAGTCTTTTATTGATTTAGAAATAAGTTACTTGTTTTTAATTCAACCATTCTGGAATATGTTCCGTATTTTAAACTGTTAATTTTAAGCTTTTAATTTATTAATTGTATTTATATTGTTGCGTTCATTGTCAGAAATTACAAAAATAACTACTCTGTAATCCCCCCCCCCAAACTGTAAATAAAACAAAGATAATTGGAGTTTTACAAGAAAATACTATTTCAGTTTTTCTACTTCAAAATTTCAAATTTAATTCAATGTGTTACTTACATTTACTTTGTAATTATTTGTAAAATTTACTTGCAATTTCTAAGTGAAAATGTTCAAAGTAAATCTTGCTAAGTCTTTCTATCTTCGGGTTCCCGGCATTTTGGGAGTCCTTCCTTTGTTTTAAAATGTTGTGTAGGGAGGGAGGAGGGGGAAAAATAAAATAGCGTTTTAGTTGAGAAATAAATTTGAAGCTACACTGGGACCTTTACTCACTCTACACTAACTGTGGTGCAAAAGCCCAGTCAGAGAGCCAGACTGGGCCATTTTGGGAGGGGTATTTCTGTACTTAGGCTGACTATAAGTAAACAGGGCTGACATTATGTCCCTGCTGCGATGACCTCTGGAGTTTCTACTGCCTGGCCTGCCATTAACCTCATCCTGCTAAATACAGGTTTGCAGGTAAATGGAGTGACACAATGGTACTTTCTCTCCAAAAGTGCCTAGAGCTGGGAAACTCCATTCTTCATTGGGATCATTGGCACCATGATTTTAGGTGGAAGTGAGAAGTTGACTCTTCCCACACACACATGAGGAATGCAAATGTTTCTAAAGGCCAACTGCAGTGCCACAGATCAAACCCGGAGTGCATAAAGGACAATTTAATGTTGAGCTTCTCAGAGGAGTACAGAGCTATTGTAATTAACCCTTTACTTGCCATATCAAGTGATTATACTATATTATACTATACGGTTATGTTAAGTGATTATACTATATAATACTATATATTATACTATACTGTTAAAAAGTTAAGGGACAGGTTAAGAGTGTATGTATGTATGTATGTATGGATGGATGGATGGATGGATGGATGGATTTATTTATTTTAAAGAAATTAAAGAAAGAAACGTATCAAAAGTGACATTAAAGGGGAAGTGTTTCAATGCTATTTCATGCATTCTGAATTACTTACACAGTTAAAGAGTTGAGCTGCATCCCAAATGATGCACTATACAGCACTGTACAGTATGTACTTGTGCACTATGTACTCAACCATGTATAGTATGAATTATATAAGGTTAGTTTGTCATTCTTATCGGGGTCTGATAGCCCCTCCCCCTTCGCTACGTAATTAAAGCTGCGACAGTTGAGTGCATGAAGTGTCCAACATTCCACACTTCGTTTTTTTGGTTAAGTGCATCATCCAGGTATTTAAAGTGCACTTTTTCTTTTTGGAATTTTCAGTGTGAATGCACTACTCACACTATTTATAGCCTACTACAAAACGTCACAGAATACTGCATAAGTATGCGATTTGGGACGCACATTTGGATTCTCATGCTAAACATGGCCAAAGTGTCAAAAAAAAAAAAAACGACTTGGACATATGATGGAGTATTTTTGTGCCAAATACACTCCCTCAGGGTTCGTATAAGTGTCGGAAAGTTTTTTTGAGCCCTGTATGACGTCATAAAGGATGGAATTCCTTATATGGGCACTTCTCTCGGAAAAGTAGCGTGAGGCGTGCACACGTCAACCAGAGCAAGAGCACACACGCCCATTGGCTGCGCTGCACAGGACTTGCTTGAGAAGGATTTGTCATTTTGTTTTTAGACCACGAAATCAACAATGTCACCAAAGAAGAGTGTTTCTGGTTGGGAGGGAAAGATGACCTTGTTCAGCTTCCCAAAGAACCCAGCGTTAATGGAACAGTGGATGCAGTTGTTTCTCCGGGGCAGCAACGGAGTTGTGCAAGTGTGTTTGTTCTCGGCATTTCGGAGACAAATGTTTTATAAATAAATGGTTTCTCCAGGGCAGCAACGGAGTTGTGCAAGTGTGTTTGTTCTCGGCATTTCGGAGACAAATGTTTTATAAATAAATGAAATAAAATTTAAGTCAATTAATTTTTTGTCCCTGTTTTATTTATGTCGACGTCGACAGATTGCAGACAATCGCTACGCAAAAGCTGCGCGTGCTCGTGACTCTTTAGCTCCGCCCACGGCACGTCTTTTATAAATCTGATAAAACTAAAAACTCTTCGGAGTTTGGAGAGTTATGTCCCCTTTAAAGACTTTCATATTGTTACAAAAATATATTTTAAATAAACGCTGTTCTTTTGAACTTTATATTCATCAAAGCATCCTGAAAACAAGTAACGTTACAAGGTTCTGCAGCCGCAAGGCCACCTCAGAAGAGCAATACTACAGTCAAATACAGACTACTGTGTAGTATGAATAGTACATCCTGAAATACAAAGTATTCATCATTAATGGACACCTGTGGTCTCGCAAAGCTCTGGTATATAGCTGAATACTAACAAATAAACAAAAGGTGATATATGGCTCCTTGTTTTCCTCATACAGGATTATGGGGTTTCTGCCGAGCTGAGAGGTAACTCTATCACTAAAAATGACACGACCACAAAGCCACTTCATCAATCATAGACAAGACGGTCCGCTGATTACATCGATATAGGGCAGTAAATACAGCCTGACCTGTTTCTGAGTGCAGCAGGTATGAGAGGAGCTCTACTGGGATCATTGCATAACAAAAGGGCTTTGACCTGAAGCCCCAAATAAAACAATATCAGAGAAATTAGAGCAAGTGGGAATAGTGACCATGAACACCTGGCTGCTGAGGGAAAGCATGAGGCAGCAATTAAATACACATTATCCTCTCCCAATAGTGACATAAAATAAACTATGGCAAAACAAACACACACACACACACTAATATATATCACCTATGACAGACTATGCAGTTATTATAATGCATCAAGGCTGCATTTATTTGATCAAAAAAATACAGTAAAAACTAATATTGCAAAATATTATCACAATTAAAAATAACTCTTTTATATTTTAATATATTTTAGCATGTATTCCTGTAATAGTAAAGCTGAATTTTCAGCATCCACAAGATTCTTCAGGAATCATACTAATATGCTGATTTAAGAAACATTCTATTTATTGTCAACAATGCTGAAAACAGTTTTTCTGCTTAATATCTTTATGGAAAGTGTGATACAATATTTTTTTCCCAGGATTTATTTGAAAGGAATTTTTTGGTAACACTTTCCATTAAGGTCTTATATGTTAACATTAGTTGACTACTTTAGCGTTAACTAACAATGAACAATACTTCTATGGCATTTATTAATATTAGTTCTGCTTGTAAATAAATAAATACATGCAAATGTTAGACTGGACTCACCAGAGAACATATACAAACAAGACCACAAGATTGAGAATAAATCTATATTTAGTTGGAAAAAGACAACATCTACAACCCAGTATATTGGGACCCAGATCTAGAATTTCAGCACAAAGAAAGGAAGGAGGAAAATTCATTCAAATATGGTGACACCGAATGCTCTTCATATTAAAATATTTTTTAAAGGTAAAAAGAGATACTGTAAGAAGGCAGACTGATTAGCTTGTGCATGTCAAAATTTCAATACAAAAGCACCTTCAGAAATGACCACAGCATCAAGAAAAACACAACAGTCCAATTAACAACAGGCCACTGAGAGAACGCAATACCACTGTTGGGAAACATTACAAAAATGTCACATTAAAAGCATCACTCAACAAGAAAGCAAGGCTGGAATTGCCATTCAAAGCATATTGTTGTTCAGATAAGATTAAGAACATGTACAAGTTCAGCTGCATGATGCACAGGCATATCCAGCCTGAGCCATGAGACAGATGTGTAATCATGAAGACACACAGTGAAGATGTCTGTCGGACAGCAGCGCCGCTGGTTCACAGTAGTTTAAATCTGGCTGTCGTCTCAAGACAGGAGCGTGGCAGTGAACGAGTCAGAGCAGGAATACTTCATTAAAGCTGGTTCAGCTGGTCTGGTGACGTTGTTTTCTGCCAGCTGTGTCATGAAGGCAAGACACACTCACTTTCATTAAATGCATGGCAATTCACAAGAGTGTTACAAAAAAGGTACAGGAGTTGTAAACGTGGAATGATGTCTAAATGCATGATTATAACAGTCACAAAAATAACTACAATCAGAGAAATCATCATGTGCTCAGTGTATGTGTAGAGAAAAACCATATGAAACCCTGCATAAGTTTCTATTGCTGGTTAGATCCCAGAATGAGATGGCACAATGACGTTACAACTTTGTCATAAAAAAGAGACAATGATTATGAATCAAAACAATGAGAAGAAATGTGTACATTAACATAAGGCATCTCGTAAATAATCATTAAAGGGTTATAATAAATTACGTACCATGATCTGCAATAAAGTATTGCTACTGTATCTAACAAACACAGGGCAATAACACAAGACAAAGTATTCTAATGCAAATTCAGAGGTTCTGAGTAGGTGAAATCTCATCCCATTTACTGAAAGCAGGCATTTAAAGAATGAAGAAATGGGTAAAACAAACACATTTTGGTAACACTTTGCAATAAGATAACATTTTACATTTAAATGTATCATGAACTAACTATGAATATTTTTTACAGTACAACCTATAATGGCTAGTTAATAGGTTAATGTTCATTTCTACATACACTACCATTCAAGAAACATTTCTTATTATTTATCTGCTTAAAATCATTTTCTAAACTTTGATATTTTTATTTGAATTTTTTCGTAACACCATAAATGTCTTTACTATCACTTTTGATTTAATTTAATGTGTTGTTGCTTAGCATAAATATACATTTCTTAAAAAATATATATATATATAAATAAATCTTACTGACCCCAGTCTTTTGAATGGTAGTGCATACTAATACATTTTTAACATTTCAAGTTGTTTTAGTTAACATTAGCTGATATATTATGAATTAACAATGAAATTTGCTTATCATTGCTAGTTGTGATTCCTAATACATTAATTTTAACGAAGTGGACCTTATTGTAAAGTGTTTCCCAAATTTTGTTTGACTAATTAAAAGAAGAAGAAAAAAGTGGGAGATAAACAATACTTCCGTACAAATGCATGAACACATGACCTTGTATTACTCTTAAAATGCTGATCTGCAGGTTTTGGCAGTTGTTGAACATTTGAAACACAGTTCACTTGGTTTACTGCGAGAAAAAGGAAAGGGCACAGTCTTGCGTGCAGTGATTTGACAGGGGGGGGGGGTAGATTTGTATCACTCCATTGTTCTTCCATACAAATGCATTAACACCACCTTGTATTACTCTTAAAATGCTGATCTGCACGTTTTGGCAGTTGTTGAACTTTTCAAACACAGTTCACCTGGTTTACTGCGAGAAAATAAAAAGGGCACAGTCTAGCGTGTAGTGATTTGACAGGAGGGGTTAGCTTTGTATCACTCCATTGTTCAGACACAGTGAGTTAATGAGGGAGGGCCGGAGTAGCATTACGTCAATGTGACGCCTCCAAAGACACCTGTTTCCTCCTCCACTGAGCACAAGCACCCTTCACACATTCGTGAAGCTGACATTACAGCCCTCACATCAATCCCCCCACATCTCCCTGTGACTGGACGCCTTTAAAAGCATCAGATGGGGTCAAAGCACCGCTGATGAGGCTCTGCTTATCTGCAGATATATATGAAAGAGTGCAGTCATTAAAAATAATCGTTTCCTGTGCTTCATGATACCAGCACGACTGAGAGCTGCCCACTCTGACCTCACAATTTATTTGCAGAAGACACAACCACATCAGTAGACACTATCACAATGCAAATAACTCATCTGTGCTGTGCCCTAAAGTGAAAAATTCATTCATAGGTTGGTTTTGTCTTTGCACCACAAATGATTTGTTTACTAGGAGCTTTGACTCTCCTTTTCATAGACAACAGGAACATTTCTAGTGTGGATACAAATAATAGCTTGGGGTTTAGCTCATTTTAAGGCGAATAGTGAATGAATGTTTGAAGATCATATTCTTTCTATTAAAAAATAAAATAAAAGGGAACATCAAAACATACATCAAGAGTTCAAGCATCCCACTACAATATCGTGCAGGGCTTTTTATCTTTAAAAGGGTTTTCTGAAGCTGGGATGCCCATTAGAAGAGGATCATACTTGGCATGTTCACTGCAGTAATGCATGAGGTCTGCAGAAGCTTTAGACACCTGCAAAGAGGAGATACAATATGAACAATAATTGTTAGATTCGTGTGACTTGTAAATGTATTCATTTGTCATTAAAGGGATAGTTCATTCAAAATTCATGCAAAACATAAAAGGAAAATATTTCAACTGTTTTTTGTTTTGTTTAGTTTTTTAGCTTTTTTTGGCCTTGCAATGAATGTCAATAGCTATGTTTCCATCCAAAGTTGTGAATTTAACTTGTCAGGAAATTAGAATATTGCATTTGCAAATAAAAAAACATTTCCATGTCACCTGTTTCCATCATCACTTTCTGCAATACTGGCAAAGTATCCATAATTAAAATGAAAGTTTCTGCAACTGGGGAAGCCTGTGGCTCTTTTTTCTTACAGAATAAATGATTTGCGGCAGATTAAATGCAATAACAAACGCTGTCATGTTATTTTGCATTCAGATGTCTGATGTTTGGGAACAAGTTATGGGTTATACCAAATGATTTTGATGATGGACTTTGGCTCAGGCAATTTAAAATTATTAAAATAACATTTGAGATGGTGTGCGATGAGATTGGTGCGCTGGTTAGTTCAGTTATCCTATCACATGATCTGTTGAGGCAAAGTGAGTTTTTTGTTGTTGTTGTTGTTGTTGTTGTTGTTGTGCACAGAGGAATTTATTCGGTAAATGTTTCCATTGTTTTTTATTCGGATTTTGGATTTTAAAAAATATCCACCTTAATTGAGAACATAAGTTGTTTTATATTTGCATTTTAAGATTTTATGCACATCTTGGTGTTTTTTTAAAGCGATATACCAAAATTTGCATAAAATATGTGGATGGAAAAGCTTACAATATTAAACCCACAGACTTTGATTGTATGGACAAAAACACAGAGACATTTTTCAAAATACCTTCTTTCGTGTTTCGTGTTTCTAAGAAGAAAGGAGTGCATACAGATTTGCGTGATTGGCGTACAACTAAATTAACTATTAACTTGTCGTTAAAGGTGTAGTTCATTAAAAAACTGAAAATTCTGTCAATTCTATGACATTTGTTGTCCTGCAAAACACAAAAGGAGAATAGACTGTTTCTGTCTATGCAGTGAAGTATGAACCTCGTCACTGAGCATAAGCCTATAAGTGGTCTACAGTCCAATTTACAATCAAGTTTGCCAATCTGTCTGAGCTACTAGACTTAGGGGCTGTTCACCCAAGGCATTCTTGCATTCTACCAGCACAATTTTTCAGTTTGTCTATCTGTGGCTGCTCCATACCCTTACCAAAAAGTAGTATACTTCAAGTTTATTTTAGTAAGTATTCTTAAGTAAAGTTCAAGTATATTTTTAAGTATACTTTATGTAGTAAGTATACAAATATCAGTGTACTAGTAGTATACTTGTAAGTGTACTATTTCAATACTCCTTGGGACTAAATTGGCCCACTTTCTAGTATATAAAAGTATACTTTAAGTATAACAGTAGTAAACTTTGAGTACACAACTAGTTTACATAAAAATGTTTAGTTTGTACTGCAACTATACTAAAAGTGAACTAGGTATACTGATAGTTTTCTAATTAAATACTTAGTAGCATTTTTAGTACACTTTGAAGTAGTCTTAGTAAACTACTAGTTTAGTAGTTTTATACTACAAGTATACTCGTAAGTTTTCTTTAAGTGAACTTTACATCATACTTTAAGTATACTACTATGTCCCTATTTAGGTATGACTTTGTATATGTTTTGTTACATGAATATCTGAACATACAAAACATCAAAAGAACAGGGTATCTGCTTGTAAACAAAAACATTTTATTCTAGCTTCATGCATTCTTTTTTTAAACACTTGAATGTGGATAAGTTCACAAAAAATGTGGACATTTTGAACAAAAAGCTGAAAAAAGACTATGAATTGGATTCAGAATGATAATCAAAACGTAGATAAAGTCGATCAACACCCCAAAGCTTGACAGTTATTATTACCTCTTCATTGGTCGACATTTTATTCCATAATGTTACATAGTTTTGATACTGTTTTATGTCTGATGATCGTGTTAGAATACATGTGGAAGCATCTGTTGTTTCGGTTTCTTCTTCACTTGTGTTTTTTGGAAATTCTGTACAGAAGATGTGTACTAGCGCCCCCTACAGTATAACAATGAAAACACGGATTCTAGGAGCACAATTATAGCTAAAATATATTTAGACTTTTTCTAAGTATAAGTCAAGTATACTTAAATGTCATTTTAAGTATATTTCTGAGAAGTACATAAAGCCCATTTCTGAGAAGTACATAAAAAGTAGACTAAAAGTATACTTTCCTATTTTTAGTTTAAAAGAAGTATACTAATAGCACACTTGAATAAACTTCTTTTTCGTAAGGGTATTTAAGATTCTGTTTCAAGATTAAAAGTCTAAAGGTACATTTACATGACAACAAAAGACTGAAAGACTGAAAAGTTTTTCCCTTGCATTTTTAAAAAGTTTCGGGTACAGACAACGTTGTCAAAATGATCCCTGTTCACACGGATCAGTGAAAAAAGACTAAAAACACTGTATTATGTATGCCAGGCCTGCATGCACATAATGTCACTGTTTTCACAAATTTGTGTTTCCGTAGTTTACACAGAGACGATAATAGTATTGTTTTCAAAAACTTGCACTTTGAAACCCGTTTTCAAAAGTTTACTTTTTTCAAGCCCCCAAAATGCTAATGTCTTGTAAATGAACAGCCAAAACACATAAAAAAGCTTCTTGTAAATCTAGTGCAGCCTGTAGTGACAATTGGAGCCACGCTGACTACAGATTGGCATTCAGGTGGCACTTCAAGGTAGGTAGGGACTAAGGAGACTCTCTTAGCATCCTAGCTTAAAAGGCCAAAGGTTTTTCTAGGGATGAATTTGTTATGTGGTAAAAAACAAAAATAAAATGCACTAAAATATTAAACTGACAGCCCTAAAAATAACGCAAATGGAAGTACAGGAATTTATATTGAGCAAAAAAATTATAAATATCCTATAATTTAGCTTCTGCAAGCCATCCATTTTCTAGATTTACTGCTCTGCATACTTATTTTCTCAAACAAATTCATGAAGTGCCACTTTGAATGCCATTTTAACTGTCTTGAAGGAGTTTCCAAGTACGCTATACATATCTTGGCTATTTTCCCTTCACAAACGGCTGTATTTATTGATTTATTTTATTTTTTAATTCAATTAAAATGTCAGTTTTGTAAAGATATTCATGCAAAGGCATAATTTATTGACCTTTTCAAATCGTCTTTTGGATTATGAGAAACATACATTCAATCAACTGTGTCCAAATGTGTAACACAGTATTTTGACAGTAATACCATGGTATGCCACAGTACATTTTTGTAAGTGAAATGAACATTACGCTTACCTTTATTCTCTCTATGTTAGCTTCTACCCGTAGCTGTTGAACAGTCCTTCTGGCCTGGGCTATATTATTAGAGCTTTGCATCTTAGACGACATCTTCGATTATCTTCACAGACCTGGATTGAAAAGAAATGAAAAGTTGATATTGACATGCACTTTGCTTCGTTTACTATGAGCAGCCAGCAGAAGATCAAAGTTACACATCATTCAAGTCCTGTGATTCATGAACTACATATGTGACCCTGGACCACAAAACCAGTCTTAAGTCGCTGGGGTATATTTGTAGCAATAGCCAAAAATACATTGTATGGGTCAAAATTATAGATTTTACTTTTATGCCAAAAATCATTAGGATATAAGTAAAGATCATGTTCCATGAAGATATTTTGTAAATCTTCTACTGTAAATATATTAAAACTTAATTTTTTATTAGTAATATGCATTGCTAAGAACTTAATTTGGACAACTTTAAAGGCGATTTTCTCAATATTTCGATTTTTTTGCACCCTCAGATTCCAGATTTCCAAATAGTTGTATCTCAACCAAATATTGTCCTATCCTAACAACATACATCAATGGAAAGCTTATTTATTCAGCTTTCAGGTGATGTATAAATCTCAATTTCGAAAAATTTACCCTTATGACTGGTTTTGTGGTCCAGGGTCACATATAACAGAATTTTCTTACAAAGCGTGCAAGACAGGAAATTTGTCTGTATGTTAACACACATAGTGAGATAGCAAAAGCTCTCTGAGGAGGTGCACAGGGCCACTTTGACTCCTGCAGAGGTTGGGGGTGTTTAGTGCGTCAGGCCCCCAGTGAGGGGCTTTTCACTTGGTCTGCTTTATGACTGCAGGAGGGAGAACTAAAGCAAGCTGTGTGTGTTTGAACAGAAGATCACATGCTGCCAGCAGTTCAGAGCAGTCTTTCCGTAAACCATCGTCACCGGTTACTCTGCCAACTCATCTCATACACAATGAGCACATGTGCACAAGTGCAGAGAGACAGAGCCGGCAGTGCAGACTCAAGCAAGAGAAAAAAAGGAAATGGTGGAGTCAAATGGGTGGTCTCTCATCGACCACGAGATAAAAAGAGGGCGGTTAGCCTTCTAACTTCCTAACTTTACTGAGAATGAAATAAAGCAACATTGATACCTGCAAGGTTGATACTGAAATACAAAAATGTCAGTAGTAGATACCAAAACCAGTCAAATAGCACAGCAAAATTAATATGCTAATGAACACTTCATTTGTTTTAAATAAAGAAAAGAAATACAAATATAAATTAAATTATAACATTAATAATATAAATATAAAATATAGAATTAAACATATTTAAAGTAATAAATAGAAATAAATATTAATAGAAATAAAAATATACATACTTAAATTAAAACAAGTAGACTCAAGTCACATTTATTTATATTGTGCTTTATACAATTCAGATTGTTTCACAGAAATAAACAGGAAGATAGCAGTGTTGTAAAATGTCAACAAATATAAAATGGCATCAATTTCAACTAAAACAGCTCTACTGAAGACAATTGTCATTATTGAGGTCAAGTCATTTCAATGTTTATTCGGTTCAGTTCAATAGCAGTGTCGATGTTACAAAGTTCATAAATTATGACACAAATTCTGTCCAGCTATAAATAGCAAGCAGCTCTAAAGAAGACAATAGTGTCATTATTCAGATCAAATGAGTTCAACGTTTTGTTAAATAACTGTCAATGTTGCAAAAGTTCCTTAATGAATAATGAAACATCTTCAAAGGCGGCACTATCGGGAGGAAAAAACAATCATTATCCAAGTCAGTACTAAAGAACATAAGAGCAGTGCATAGTTTTCTCTTTTTATTGTTAATATAATTGTTTCATTGATATTAATGAAACAATGGACAGTAACAGGTCTTTTAGTAACCCAACAGATGCGTGATTATTATGGAAGCAGTTTTATTTTTTGCTGTTCGTGTCTGATGTAGACAAGGTGCAAGTATCAGTTCTGACAACATGGGAAATGTTTAACAGAGTGGCTTCCATATTGCTACACGGTCAGCCGCATAATCTCTAGCACAACAAACCCTTATATCCTACTTCCTGAGAAGCCCAGACATAGCTTTATCAAGAATTCAGAGGAAGAGTGTATGGCTGTCTCCTGTTCCACTGGCACAGGGCTGGTATCTCTACACGGAGCTCGGTGTTGGGGGGCTGACCTTATCTGGTTGCACACCAGACATACTTAGAAGGGGTTAAGAGGTTTGGATAACAACTTGTTATTAATGCAGTGACAAAATTAGTGTGAGGTCACAGACCCAGAGGTCAAGGGGCCATCCATACAGTACATTACGGTCCAGAGAACACACTGCTTAGCTGCAGCTTAACAAGGACAAAACATGACGCCTCTGATGACAGCAGCTTACTAACGATCACACCTTCTGGACAATAAAGCATCCCAGGTTGCTAATTTTAGTTTAATCAAGAATTGATCAAATCAACACAGGTTAAACTGTTGGCATCCATGTCTTTTGTTTAAAGGCACAAAATGGTTAAATTGATTAACAACGCATGTGTTTACATTGCAGTTATAATTGAGTACATTTTGTGTGTCATATCGAGGTCAACAACACAAAATTGTAATCGAAGGAATCAAAATTGAAAAATTAAATACGCAATGCTGATAACTGTGATTAGCATTTTAGTCGCAGTTAAATATATTTTATTTTGTTTTCGATTAGCCGGTATTTATTTATTTGTTTAATCATTTTGTATTAATATTTTTATCTGAAATTTGAGATTTATATAAAAACTACTTTTCAATAATATTAAAATATGTTTTATTATTTTTAAATTTTATATATCTTTTTTATTATTATTTTATTATTGCTCTATGTTAGTATGTTTTCTTATATAGAAAAACTGAGGGGAAAAAACCAGCAAGACAAGCAAACCACATTGTTTTCCTTTGGTTTTGACATCAAAACACAAATAGATATGCACATGTTGGGGAAACAATTGTCAGAACCAATGCTATTTTAATATCATTGATTACTGTTTTAGCTCTTATTAGCTCTTAATATTTTGAATTCGTTTTTATTATCATATTTTTCATTTCCATTTTCATTTTAATTAAAGTTTTAGTAATGTTGTTGTTTTGTGATTTGTATTAGTTTTTGTTTTTATTTTTTAGCTATTTTTTAAACATTTTAAATTGAGTTCTTATTAATTTTTTTCAGTTTTAGTTATTTTACTAATCAAGTTCAACTGAAAGAAAATGAAAAAATATGTTTTGGCAAAGATAAAATAAAATACGTTTATTTTATAGGTTCTTTTGTTTAAGTATAAAGTTATTTTATTTCATGTAACTAAAATGGTTTTAATTTTAGTTTTAGTTAATGATAACCTGGCCAGAACTGTAAAAGGCACTCTGTCGATATGTATAATTTACTTTTTTTAATGTCATGAAAGAGTCTGATTAAATCTGAAATCGTACCAGTCTGAGTTTAGCAAATGTGAAACTCAGACAATGTCATTTGTCCAAGGACAGATTGTGTTCAGTCGATCTCAGTCAAGGTTGAGTAAGAATGCAGCTCTGTTAAAGGGCACAGTGTTCCTGTGAGGTAATGCTTCATTCGCTCAGCGTGGCTTCTGAGGGACAACGAGTCAATTTTCTGCAGACGCAGCACAGAGAGCAGAACTGTGACGCAGACAGACACGGCTCAACAAATGTGCCAATCAAACTCTGCTCACTACTCACTCACTTGTGACCTCTGACCCCTCAGCTCGATTGTTGTCCTCGTCAACTCACACCAGGCAAGCAGAGGTTCACGAGTAGAGACAGACTCAAGATGACAGTATGATTAACCGCCAAAACCAACACCCAGCGAGCCTTCCAAGAGCCCACATCCGTTTCATTAACCCACTCCCTCTTCTTCCTGCTGTATAAATGATTAAAGATGTGTATGAATGTATAAATAGCAAAAGAACAGGAAGAGGGGGAGTCTGTTAGCCTCGACTCGCTAATAAATGCTTATCCGGACCCACGGGATTTCATTCATCCCTCTCACGTTCATCCTGATAAAACCCTTCATTTGCTCTAGAATTTGTCCTTTCTGTGCTGGGAAGTCGATGTGTGATGTTTCCACTACTAAAGTGCTCTTATATGCCCTCTGCTGTCTACACAACACTGACTTTGACCCATCCAGCAGGCTAACCGCTGGCTTGAATGTAGAATGGACACAGGATGCCGGCCAGTACAGCTGGCCGTTGAGGAGAGAGGACACTCAAGGTGCACTGAACTGTGCTGACTGTAATTACAGCTTTAGAGAGAGAGACCCAACAGTCAAGCACACTCCAAAAGCTCAGGCTGACGCCGCAGCATTCAGCCTTTTGTTACATCTCTCTCACCTCTGCCCTCGCTGTGACCCTGCCCCCAAAAAATGCTTCAAGAGTGAAGGCCTGTTCACACTTAAAAATGTTTGGCATGAAAATTCGGATTTTCACATGCAAACTGTCTATTCAGGCCAATGCGAAATATACGGTAGCTGAAAGAAAACACAAATTCACTGCAGCTTTCTGTTTCTGATGTCCAACGGTATTTACATGTTTTCAAACAACTGTTCAGATTTTTTCACTCTGGTGTTTATCAGAAAACACCAAATACACTGGCACTTGACCATAAGTGCAAAAATCTTATTGGTTGGCCAGTTTTCTTTGCTACACGATTAATCAAATAATACTGAAAAAATCATGATATGGATTCGTTTGATTATATTTGCACAACTTTATTTGTGCGATTTGTGCGAAAGGCTGCAATTTAATTAAATAAATATATGTGCTGTGTGTTTCAGCGTGAAGCGTAGCACCATGTTCTTACACAAGCAGCTATTTATTCACAGATGAGTTTGTGGCACTTTAACTTGCATTTGGGAACGCAACATCAGCCAACCATCTTCCAATACTTGTAATGAGAAGCACTTATTATCAACAAAAAAGAAGCGCTAGGGGCTCCCTGCATTTTTTAGTTAGCATTATTATTATTGCCATATTAATACTGTATATAGTCACAACATTTTCACCAAATTGTGCAGCCCTACAAACAGGCACAGCAAACCTGAATTTTTTTTTTAATGCAATTAATGGTATGCATGGTATGCTTTTTGGTATGCTTGGTATGCTTTTTTTCCTGATCAGATTTTAGGCTGAAAGAAAGACAAAAAAAACTGAATGAAAGGAGCTGTAGCATTGGATAGCTGGTGCTCATCTAAGGAGGGATGTGGAGGTCAGGAGGTGTTGGTTGGATGTTTGTATGTCTTGTAAATGTGTAGAAATGTGAGAGAGAGCAAGTGAGAGAAAGAGAAAGAGACTGTAACTGGCTTTGAAGTGTGTGACTCGAGCTGAATCACTAACAAACAGCAAGAACGGGAAACTAAGTAAGACCACCAAAAGGCAGAGTACAGACCACCTTGGGGCACAGAGCAATACTGCTGCTGACTGAGCTGCCCACCAGGCCACCCACACCTCTGGAGATGGGCCCGCGCCTCCCTCCCGCTCTGGCACTGCCGTCGCCTGCTGGATCACAGCCAGGACCAGGCGGCTCCAAGCCATCGGCCCAGCCTCTGATGTAGCACTCCAGGAATAACAGAGTACTGGCATACTGAGACCACCACAGCGGCGGCACAGAGAGCGGGAAATTACTTTCAAATCTGTTTTACAAATTATAAATTAAATATTTACATTTTCTATGGTGCTCTGCATGGTAAATAAGGGTTGATATGTTGTTAGTATTATGGGTGGTTGCTAGGGTGCTCTGGGTGATTGCTAACTGGCTTATGTAAACAACAACAACAACAACAAAAACACCTGAAGTCTCAAAAATGCTTGGGTCCCTCCATCAGTGTAACTGTTAAAACCCAAAATCATTTAGAAAAGTAACAACATCTCTTCTCAACAAGCTGTATGATTTTTTTTTTTTGTAATATTATTTTTAATACATTTTCTTGAAACACAAGACTGACACATGTACATACCGTGTCTGTAAAGCTGTATGATTTAGGGTAATTTGCAGTCATACAAAAACACAAACAACAGTACGAATTTAGTCTGATTCACAAGCAAATGACACTTTTGAGCCAATTCTGTTCATTAATTGTTGGACTATTAATTAATTATTTGTAAGACTTACAAACTCATAAGATACAGGACTAAATCAGTCAGCACTGAAGTTGCTTACTGAATCAATGTCAGTGGAGTGGAGCAGCAACAATTTCTCCTCCGCACTCCATGCATTCAGTAATCACTCCGGAATCCGCTCCGGGTTCAGCATTTCCCGCTCCTCGCTCAACTGATCAGAAACACGGCTCCGCCTTTGTTGCATGTTGAAATTTGTGGCTAAAGTATTTCGGTATGTTTTGAAATATCACAAAGTTCTGTTCAGAACTTATATTAAATGAAAAATAAATACACAATACTAGAAGAATAGTTTTAACGTGGTTTACTGGAACACTACAATTAGCCCACGTCTATATTAAATGACTGTTTAACTCGCTTGTCTGTGCAGCATCTCTCTACTATGGCGAAGCTGAGGGTTATAGGTACTTCAGAAACAGAAAGAATATGCTGTAGCTTTTCTGTTTTTAAGCTGATAAATCACAGGACAGCATTGAAAATAATTTTCTGCATTCCTGAATGTTTCTATGTGCGTGCAATCTGTATGTTATGTCCGAGCTTGTATAGGGGTGTGCGATATGACGATTTTTGATCGTGGATGATAAAAATGTCTCCACAATCTGCTTTTGAAGAAATATTGTAGTATCGTGCTACAGCGCACATTCTATCAGCTGCAGTTCTGGCGACTCCGCCTCAATATACTGTACAACGCCACATACTACATTCACATCAGTGTTAATTCAGCGGTAGAGTTACTCTCACGGGACACTGCACTTATTCGCAATCACAAAAGTACATTATTTGCATGTGCTTTAAAGCCTTGCCGGTTAACCGTTTCATTCACGCGCTGTTCTGACATGCGCTTTCTCTGAGCGCGTACCCGAAGCGTGCGCACTAAAAACCCTGTCAAACAGCGCCTGATTTCTGAACTAGGTTATCTTTTGAGCTAATACTGTCAAAACACACAATGTTTACATATAGACTTAGTTGTTTATGTCTAAAATGAAAGTAAAAAGTTGAGAGAAAAACGGATGCATGCCTGTATATTAGATGCGTGCAGCTCTTAAAGGGACATAACTAAACATGCTGCCGACTGTCATTAAAGGGATAGTTCACCCTAAAATTTAATTTCTTTATTTACATTATGAGTCATTATTTACTCACATGTTGTCCCAAACCTGTAGCTATTAATTTATTTCTTCTGCTGAACACAAAAGAAGATATTTTGAAGAATGTGGGTAACCAAACAGTTACTGGTCCACACTGACTTTGATAGTAGGAAAAAATACTATGGAAGACACTGGGGCCCAGCAACTGTTTGGTTTCCCACATTCTTCAAAATAACTTTTATGTTCAGCAGAAGAAAGAAACTCATTCAGGTTTAAAACAACTTTTGAGTGAGTAAATGATGGTATAAAAATAAAACACTATGACAGAATTGACAGACAGATGACAGAATTTTTATTTTTGGGTGAAATATTGCTTTAATGTTAATAAAACAGCAAAACACAAAGACAAATAGCAAACACTTTAATACAGTTGCTTTAAAAGGAATCAATCTATATAGTGTTTTATTCTTATATTTGTTCATTCGATTTCTTGAATGCTCCTGCTAAATACACCTATTGTACCTAAAAATAAAACACTGTTTGTTTTATTTGTATATTATGTTTATTAGTAATGTGTATCTTTGTTCTTATTTGTTTATAACAAATATAAAACAATGACAAAAAATTTTATCTTCACCCACTTTGGCCTAAATATCCGCCATTCTTTTTTTACATTTTGTTACCTTGAAAGGCTTTGTCTTTATAATAGGGAAATTAGTTTGGCTGTAATGCTCAGACAACTTGCAAAATAGTAAAACCAACATGACAAAGAATCGTGATAAAACCGTGATATTTCTAAAAAATCGTGATATGATATTTTTGCCATATCGCCCACCCCTAAGCTTGTGTGTTGTGTGCGCGTGTGCAGCAATGTAGCAGCACATTAGTGTAGAGCGGAGATTAACTACCTGTACAATAAACTGTTTAAAAAGTGAATTCACCCAATCAATATTGAGTATCCACATGCTACGAACAAACATGCTTGAGAAATAACCTCCCACACTCGTCCATCGCCGTCATTATAACCTTGACCTTTTTTCTGATTTGAGTGATCCACATATCTGTCAAGCTAGCTAATGATAATGCGTGAATTCTTGATAAAATGCAGTTGTATTACGGGCTGTTGGCATAAAATCAAAAATCACGCCTCTCCACTCCTCACTCCTCTCCCACTCCACTCTGCTCACATACTCTGGAATCAACATTAAAAGTATAGTTCATTCAAAAATTTAAACATAATTTACTCACCCTCAGGTCATTTCAAACACTTAAGACTTTTGTTCATCTCCAGAAAACAAATGAAAATGTCTTTAATATTAATTTTTCTCATTTAACTTTAATATTCATTTATCATTTTTCTCTATCCATTGAAAGTACACGCAACCAAAATTTTCAAGCTTTAAAAGTTAATAAAGACATCATAAATATAATCCATTTGAATCAAGCAATTTAATCCAAGTCTTCTGATGATCGCATTTTGATGAACAGATTTAATTTAGGCTTTTATTCACATATATGAACACACATACATACAGCAGATCAAATATGGTAAATGGACCCTCAAACTTGCTTGCTTGATGTGTGAGAACCAATGAGGTTTGTTCTCGCGCATCAAGCATGTACAATTGAGCTTCTGCTTACTATATTGGATTGTCATTTTTTGTCTCCTTTTTGCAACAGTTTTGATAATATAAAAACCTTAAAACAATATTTCAGTATTTTAATATGTAATTATTAGGTAACACTTTACAATAAGGTTCATTAGTTAACATTAGTTAACTAATACTGTTAATAAATACTGTAATAAATGTATTGTTCATTGTTTGTTCATGTTAGTTAATACATTAACATTAACTAATGGAACCTTACTGTAAAGTGTTACCAATTATTATATAATTAATTATTATATAATTTTCACTATTTACAATGGGAAAATATTGCACAAAAATATATATATAGATAGGCTGAAAGAGAGATTGAGTGAAGGGTGGATACATTTTGTAGAAAACACTGGAATGAGATATAGTAATAATCAGGGTCGGCGCCAGAGCGCACAAAGTGAGGGGGCACAATTTTTTGGGGGCTGCTTTGAAAAAAAAATGTTTCTGAAAGTAATTTTCAGATGCAACGGGGGAAAAAACGGGATAAGCACAAACATGAAACTTGTAAATAAAATAATCTGATATATAGCCTATGTACAATTTAATAACATATAGCCTAGTTTGATATATGAATTGGGTGTTCGTCAAAGATTGCATGCGGTCGGAGATTCCCGTGTTTACAGCTCCATAAAACCTCACCGACTAAAATCAGGGCGCCCACTACGGAGACGGCACCAGAGGTGAGGGGGCACAGTGACTGAGGTGGCCGGGCCGGGCCCCCTCAGCCCCCCCCGTGGCGCCGACGCTGGTAATAATGATGCATGCCTTAGCAAGCACCAGTCATAACTACCCCCACTGACTTTAGGCATGAAAAAAATGTTAAAAATGTATTTCTCAGTACTACTATGTGTACTTTGCCATAAGATTATTTGTTGGTATGTACACCACAGTATGCTCTTGGAGTTTTTTTTTTTTTTTTTTTTTTTTACAAGACTTTAGGAGAAATATATATACAGCTGCGTTTCCAATGCTTAGACAGGAATTTGTCGGCTGGTCGTACCTCACATGAGAGCCCTTGACCACAGTGACATCCCTAGTCTGACTGGACCACCATCGCTGGGACAGAATCTAGCAAGTATGCACATTAAGTCTTCAGCATTCTGAACATAACGTCTTAAGATGTACATGAATTAAGCACTGTGTTTCTTAATGACTGGGTGGCGGCGTGGGTTACAAAGTTCTAAGAAGAACAAGCTATTTTTTATTCCCCTGTCCCACAATGTTTGCCAGGTCTATTATCTTTCCTTCACACGGTCTGATTGCTAAGTGACGGTTGTGCCTAAAATTGCACCTTGTGCTGCTGTAACACAATAAGGCTGTTGAGTCCTGGACACACAGTGCACAGAAAGGACAATGAAGACTGTGCTATCAGAGAACCGACGCACTCCAGCTTGTAAAGTGGGAGATAGCTTACAGCTAGACAGCAAAACATGGTAGGTTGAGGTAACCAGTTTAACAACACCCTCATGGGAGCTAATCTCCGAGAGCCTGATATTATCAGACAGACAGGCTGAGGCCATGAAGCGTGGGGAAGAAGGGAGACAGCCTCTCTCACAGTGATGCAAGGCTTTGGGAAGAGAAAGAGGGGGTGAGGAGTGTTGACAGAGGTGTGTATGTGCATGTGTTTGTTTAAATGGAGAGATGGGAGTCACAAAAACGTTTCCCACCCACGTAAAATTGGCAAACGCTTTAGCACTGACTATCAAGGTAATTCTGCAGATAAGAGCACATTAAGATTCTTGATCGTGGCAGACAAAAGATGACAGATTGTGTGAATGCCTTAGAGGTGTCAGATAGGCGCTAAACAGAGGTTGTTTAATTTACAGTGAGTACTCTGGACATTTAGCCTGTGAGTCACAGCCTATGAGTTTCTCTCATGTCTCCAGAGTGTCTCTGACTGAGGGAATGAAGAAAAGAGGTGAAAAGCAAATGCACACCTACATCCCAGACACATCCGGGACTGAAAGACTCCAGCAGCCTCCACCATGTCTAATTCAGCCAGTTTTTGCTTTTTTTCTTCTTCTTTCTGGCTATGGCTACATTCACACTGTTAGTGTTTTGGAATCGCCTTTACCTAGAAGTGTGTCTCGAAATGTCATGTTCACGCGGAATAAAAATCTCAAAGCATTATTAATGCAAATGCAGTGTAAATGCATTCAAGCCACCTCTGAGCTGCATTAAACAGTCTGTGTAACAACATCTAAATTCCACTGGGTTTTTTTTCACATTTGCTGGCACAGTCATTCTTAATATCTGATGTGAGCAGGCCAGAGAGTGCTGGAGCAAGTAAAAGTGCAGCGGTAAAATGCATTTGATCTCTCAGTCACCAAACACACAGACATCAGATCTCTCAGAGCTGGCCTGCACACAACTCTGCCCAATACAATGAGGACGGGCCAGGTGAGAGACTTCAGAGACACCGACTTCCCTTTCAAGTGTATGAGAATCTCATCACATCTGCATGGCAGGACAAGAGGCAAAGGAGAATTGCCATCCAATCCAGAAGAGAGGAAGAATGTGTACATTTGGGATGGGCAGCCCTTCTGAGGTATGGCGGGACAGGAAATGGTGCGGCACAGTAGAGAAAGTTCAGTCAGGAACAACCAGATGCAACATCAATGAACAAACCCACCATCTGCTTCTATTAATACACCAGTTTGGCACAAAGAGAGAAGGGTGGGGGAGAGAACGCAGACCTGCTGTAAAAGTCTGTTTGCTTTTAGACCTTGGCTATTGAATGAGACAATCTGGCATGAAATTCTGGTAAAAATGGGTTGAGGGTGTGTGTGCACCTTGAAGTGGCCTCAACTGGCATTTTGTAGCATATACAAAATGCTACTTCTACTGTAAGTTTGTTCCAAAAGCAGAGGCTCCACCCATGCATGGATTATTCATCCATGCATGTTTTTATTGATATATTTATTTTACTTAGTCATTTTTAATACGTCATAACTCAATCTTTTTGTGAAATGACAGACTTCTCTCTGGAGACATACTGTATGCCAAACTTCTCCAATTACTTTGTCCGCTTAAACTTTTCGACAGCAATCGATGGCAAGCTCACATTCAAATGTAGTACATCTGGATTTCATTCATACTATCCATATTTATACTATATAGATAATTTTTTATAACGTTTTTCTTTTTTTAATGGTCCCAAAGTAAGGTTCAAACCAAATTCAGTGCTATGACTATGTAGTATGTGATTTCAGATGCAGCTAAGAAGTTTCTAGTATCCTGAAGACCTTGAAGACCTTTAATTTTATGAAAGCTTCAAGTGCAGTTAATTATTTGTACGTGCATACAGACGATGGCAGTGTTGAAGCTCTTTTACTTGCCGTCAAACGGTTGAGCACTGCCGAGTGTGTATCCTGTCGCAAAATGTGGCGAAAAGTCCTACACGACGTAATAATGTGATTAAGGTGTTTACACGTCTATACGGCACTTCAGTAATGTGACTAAAATAGGAATACTCCACATGTCTTAATTCGATTTCTGTTTACTTCGATATCCATATTTATACTATATAGATAATTTTTTATAACGTTTTTCTTTTTTTAATGGTCCCAAAGTAAGGTTCAAACCAAATTCAGTGCTATGACTATGTAGTATGTGATTTCAGATGCAGCTAAGAAGTTTCTAGTATCCTGAAGACCTTGAAGACCTTTAATTTTATGAAAGCTTCAAGTGCAGTTAATTATTTGAACGTGCATACAGACGATGGCAGTGTTGAAGCTCTTTTACTTGCCGTCAAACGGTTGAGCACTGCCGAGTGTGTATCCTGTCGCAAAATGTGGCGAAAAGTCCTACACGACGTAATAATGTGATTAAGGTGTTTACACGTCTATACGGCACTTCAGTAATGTGACTAAAATAGGAATACTCCCCATGTCTTAATTCGATTTCTGTTTACTTCGAATATGACTTTAGCCAGATTAAGGTAATCAAAAATCTCTGTTTACATGGTAGATTCTTAATCAGAGTATTGTCTTAATCGGATTAAAATCGGATTATTGTTGTCCATGTAAACATACTCAATGATAAATACAGGTGTAAACAGGGTCTAAAATGTTTTGAGCTGGTCCACTTTCAACCACTTCCAGAGGTAGTCGAAAACACATTCAACTGGACTGCTACATGGTTGAAAGATTTCTAACAGCCACAAAAGGCCACCAACTCGACCTAACTTGTGAGTGATCTGAGCATTTTGAGAAAGCACACAAAAATAATTGATTCAAACTTCACTATATTGTGCCAAAACATCTGATTGAAATCAGCGATACCATTCATCTCCTTTCCATTCGCTTCCTTTACTGTTCACTCATAAGCAGCGTAATGGCTTCATTCATTCAGTCTTACCTGTGCCCTGAACTCGGCACTCCCACAAAAGTGATGTAAAGTGTGATGAAATAAGAGGGGAGGGTCTAGACAAAATCCGAACACAAGTGGCCACAGGAGACGCCTTTAAAAGGCACATTAAGACCAGGTGTGAACGGTAATATGTCACAGCTGACCACTTACGATCAGAACACTGAAATCATCTTAATACAGGTGAAAACAGGGCCATTATGGTAGGTACACCAAATGGGACAGCAAAAAAAAAAAAAAAATCCAGGAACATGCAACTGCTGAAACTGACTCAGAGATTATTTGTGTTATTTTGTGGCATCAGCAGCTTTTATCCTCACTGTGACTGTGTTAAGTGCACTGACAAAGAGACAAACATTTTAAACCACTCGGCATCTTCAGAGCTGCTGGTGGCCTATCACCTTTTCTTCACCCTACTGTCATGTTATGTATACAGTAAGTGCATCTTTGAGGAGATGAAAGAGGACAGGTGAGTCATGCGGAGGTCATCTTTTATGACAGTGTGCATGTTCACCTTCGCTGAAAGCCTGTATGAGCAGATCACGATACAGCTTTTGTTTGGGTCTTAGGTGTTTTATCGTGGAGTGGGGTTTGATCGGGGCTCTGTGTGTGGTGAGAAAATAGAAAGGCTTTCTTTTGTCTCCATACAAACAGAACATGCACTATGGAGCACTGACTCACCTTTAAACCTGATAACACATACCAGACATGAAGACGAGCAGTCTGTCTGGGCCCTGTTTGTTCTTCAAAAATGCACAACAGACACTTTGAGTCATTTCACGGTTCATGCTATCAAAGTGGATCCTTATATTCTGTGATCTCTGCATGCAGACAATAGGGAAGTTGTGGTTGCATGTGTGCTTCAGTATTAAAAATACGAGAAGGATTGCGTTAAGATTACCGATTAAGATGACAGTAGCACATATAAGGATTTCAGTTCCTCAAAATCTCACTCATTGACCTGGCGAGAAAATGCTGCATTGGTGAACTCTGCTTGTGAGTTCTACATTTATGGCAGCAGAAGAATCTCTGAATCCCAGTCAAGTACTCCACTGCTGAGAAACAACACTCATGTATGTATGCAAGTATGGAAAAAATGCAAACCTAGAATAAATAAAAATCACTACATTGAAAATGAAAGAAAAATAAGTTTTTCAAATAAAAAATAATTAACATCCTCATTGGCTCTTTGAAAACATTTGAATTCACCATTTCAAGACTGGTTATGACACGGTTTAAGGCATGAATATGAATTAGAATATGCACAAGTGTAAATGCTACAGCTCAAACAGGCGAAGATTTTCATCAAATAATTTACATTTTGGTCTTTTAAAGTGCATGCATGTCGGGATGACCATAATTATGAGATTCCGACTTGTAACAAACCTTCATGTCCTCATAGAATTCATAATTATTATTTGAAAACTCACAAGATTTTGACCACAAAAATTTGCAAAACAATGGTAAATGTGCCCATACATTTAGCTGTTAAGCTGTTGTATGACCTATTTTATGTTAATTTCTTAACATAAGAAACTTCATGTTACTCTTTTTGTAACATAACTTTGTTCATTTTTGAGCTCAACAGCTCCTGTCCCTATTCACTTTGATTGTATGGAAGGAGCAAAGTGCATGGAAGAAAGATCTGGAATGACAAGAGGGTAAGTAAATTATATTTTATATTTTTTTAAATATTTTATATTTGGGTCAGCTATCCCTTTAATTCGAGCTTCAAAAAAACCACACCACTGTCATTTACTGGAACATGCTACTAGATAGTTGCGTAAAGACTCTGTGAAAGAGCCACTGAGTATCTGGAGTATTTCATGTTAAACTGCTCAACCCCGTGTTTCTTGCTAAACAACAGTACAGACGCACAACTCTGACGTACAACGCTCCAAGTGAGCAGGAGGGGATGTCATCATTTCTCAGCAGCATTAATGTGAGTGAGGGACAGAGTAACAGAGGCTCCCCGGCAAGTCATGCAGGAAAGCTGCAAAAGGAAGAGCGTGTATCTTACGCTTGAGCAGAGTGGTTTGGCTACAGTACCCTCCCCAGGGTCAACAGAGGAGGGGCTGATGCTGACAAGAGCTCAATCCCATTTTTCCCTTCACACATCACTTCCTGGAGCCCTGAGCTCTGGGTTAGACTATTTTTGTGCTGTTCGAGCAAACACATTTAGGTCCTGCCAATGAATCCATTCTAAGTCTAGGGTCTAGGCCAGACTGAGCTCATTTCACAAGAATCCAAGGAAATAAACACAATAACAGGGCTTAAAGTTCTCCGGCACCATGCAGGATCTCCGGCCTGCAGCGTTTGGCTGCGGAAAAAATAATCCTACATTTAAAAAAAAACTTGTTGATATCACTTTCGAGTCCATGAGTTCGCCTACCAATGGTATGAGAGGAGCACAGCTTTCACTCTCAACCAAACTAACATTACTAGCCAAGCAGAATTTTTTGCTCTTATAAACACGAGATGCGTCTAATAGTGTCCAACTGCAGAGTTGCAGCCCTGATGAATGGAGAAGCGCGACACATTGAAAAAGCTGCGAGGCGCAATGCTCAAAGATGTCCATCTAGCGCATATTTACATAGAAAAACGAATTAAGTAAAACGTCACCAGGCCGTTGGCGCCCTCTGCAGGTATTTGTTATAATACACAATGTACTTAAGTTGGTCATGTTCATATTATGTATGGCATATTACATTATGTATTTTAACAGTGTTGTTCAATAAATCCATGTAATTACTTGGTTTTGATACTTTATTTGAGCCAATTATTATTGCCTCATTGTTAGTTTATACATAAATAGTCATACTAAAGCCTGGTTTTCACTTGTCTATTTGTGTTACTAAAAAATATCAGATTACTCAGTTGTCAAAATAATCAGTAGATTACTTGATTACCAAAATAATCATTAGTTACAGCCCTATATTAGTTAAAATATTTCAAAATACAACTGCATTGTTTTACTTTTTGTAATTAAAAGACAAATATTTTGTCATTCGAAAATTTCTTAAATTGTCTCGTTCTAGTGAACC
>NW_015645064.1:44479-67980 GCF_001515625.1 Sinocyclocheilus rhinocerous
CTTGTGAGCTAAGTGTATTGTCACACCCCTAGTGTCGATAAGTGGTGATATAGCTCATAATTTTCCAAGTGTACTATATAGCTTTCATTCTTCAGGTCAACCATATATTCATGAAAAAAAAAAACAGTTTGAATAAGGAAAGCAATAACTTTGCCATAGTATCCTTTCAAATGTTAAAGTTGCCACAGTCGTTGCATGCTTTGCATGTGCTGCTCCATCCCCCACCTCCGGAAAAAAAGTTCAGGCTCAGGATTTTTTTTTTTGCTTTAACCCCTGTAATAAGTACACATAAATAAAATACACTGTAACATAATAAGTATTTTAAACAAATGTCATGCATTGTTGATTCATAAATATCATTACAATTTTGAGGGGTTGTATAACATGACATTTTACAACCTGATCTAACCTTGACATAAAAAGCTCACAATTAACTGATATTTCTTTAAAATAAATAAATGCCACTTGCTGTAATCAAATGCAATGATATTGATACTTTTTTATGAATGTGTCTTAAAGTGTTTTTAAACATCAAATGCTCGAAAGCCAGTTAGATACAAAAGTGCATATTTTGCCGTCCGACTTTGCATGTAAACTTTATTTACTCTCAGTATCTCTATGCAAACGCCTAAATCCCTCCGCAAACAGTCACAGTAAAAGAGCAAAGCAAGGATTTGTAGAGTGCGCAGGCAATGTGTGCATACGTACAAAAGCACAATAGCTCATAACGTAAGCGAAAGCAGCCCAGGATCAAGAAATTGCTGTAGATGTGAGTACAGTAAAGCTTTGGGTGTGTTCCTGAAACTGACCCATCAAGTATGCACGGCAAGGTTGTTTAGTCACCTTTTACCCTCTTTCCATTTAAAAACCATCTCTGTTGTGTTAAGAATAGCAGCTTACATTCATGACAAAAAAAAAACACTAGTGTAACAGATGCACACAGCCATCCATGTGAGATTTAGCTGTAACACTTCCATTAAAATCACATACTTACTAATTTGTGCACGCTGCATACAAGTATGACTATTCTGTGCCAAACTGAGTTGAAAAAAGGAAACGTATCAGTCTTCTTATAGTCTCAATCTGTGCGTCAGTGACTTGAATGCTAAGCCGTCATATTTCCATGTAAATCTGTTTGCTCTCCACTTATGTGCCAAGAACATCAAAGATGAAAGACATTACTGACGGAATATAACAAAGTTATATTTAAATCTCCTAAAATCCCCCTTATTTACTTCTACTTTGATCTATATCAATCAACCCATCCATATGCACAAAAATATTCCAACAACTATTTGCCGTTTCTTTAGAAGAACTGTTATGACAAAAAAAAAACAGTGCAGATGAGATTGAGACATTTCAGATGAGACATTTCAGTGGAATTGACAACAGGCATGAGACATACTGCAGAAAAAGCATAGTGATGGCTTGAGGCAGGAATGTGAGGTGTAACTCCACACACACATACACTGATTTTCACAGTATAAGAGTACGTTCTTATCTCTGAAACATGGTGTCCCATGTACACTGTGAGGTTATATGCTCTTGTTATCTTTTAGTCGGCGACAGTCTCTTACACACCCGTAAGGAAAGAAAAAAGAAAAATCACAAATGTTTAGTATCTTTAATATCTCAATCGGAACTCCTAGACAACAATGACGTTATATGGGGGGCAAATAAGGAATGTTGCAAGCCTCCTATATTAAACAACCTTATTAATCTCACGTGTGTCCTCTAGAGTTTGTGAAATTTCAACAGTATAACAAACTCTGCTCATATTTGCCAAGATAATAAAATATGTAGTCAAAAGTCAGATATTCTAACAATTCTCAATGATTTCTTCTAAGACTAAATGATCTGAGTGAACAATATAGCTTTTTTTTTCTTTTACAGATTTGTAATTGTACTGTACTGTAAATTTGATAATTAAATAAAATATAATTGAGAAGGATTTTCTTCCAATGTGCTTCTAATATTTCAGCTGGCCCCATGCATACATGATACATACATATTTGTAAAAACAGCTAAAAAAAAAAAAAAAAGTTAAAATGAAATTCCGTGAAAGCTATAATTATACTACAGCACTCTTTTGGAAAGCAATGGCATATGGTGATTTGTTTCAGTACGTTCTAAATGATGCTTCCAGGACTATTGTAAGTCAATCTTGCCTCATTTAAAATGCAACTCCGTGAAAGCTATAATTATACTACAGCACTCTTTTGGAAAGCAATGGCATATGGTGATTTGTTTCAGTACGTTCTAAATGATGCTTCCAGGACTATTGTAAGTCAATCTTGCCTCATCTGTGCGAGTCAGCTAGAAGATGTCACCTTTCTGACATTTAAATCAGCAGAATACACAGCGACAATATTCACAAATCATTAAATGTTTCGGTTTGAAAGGCACATGACCACTAAATGCAATAACAATGCAACACTGCCCTGATACAGTGAAAATTCTGTCAAAATGCTCTCACGCTGGGCCCAGGCCATTCTTATCATTGAGCCCTGCATTATATTTCTTGACTTCTGCGCAATATATTTTCTTCTGGTCATGACTTCCACACTATCTGACACAAGCAAACTTTCTGAATAGAAATAACCACAGTAACAATCAATATCTTTCATTTGCACTAACAAACAGGTATTATCTGCACTGTTTACATATTACTGCATGTGCACACAAGGAGACAAGAGTAAGTACAGAAACACTGCCTTAACGGTAATAGACATTGAAAGGGACAGTTTTTTGTCAAATTTTGCGGTTTTGAACTGAAAATAGACTTTTTCATTCACGTGATTCGTGTATCGTACTCTGTTTCCTATTTCAATGTGATGAGACAAAAAAAAATTAACAGGACATTAAGTAATAACAAATATCTGTGGGAAACTTGCACAACAACCTAAATCACAATGTACTGCATTTTTTAGATATTTCAATGTGACTTAATGAGGGAAGTCCCCTATCCAGGTGAAAACTGCCTCTTTTGTTTTTCAAGAAGGAAAGAGAGAAAAAAACATAAGGGTGACCTCATCGTGGCATAACTCAACAATGATGCGTGTTCACAAGCATAAAGCTGTTACCTAAGTGACTGCACACTGTCCCTACTGGCCAGAAACAGAGAGAGAGGACAAAGAATGTGTACAAGGAAGAGATTTCAATGTGTGTATGTGTGTGTGCCAGGCTTAGACTGACCTCAATGGGTAGGAAGAGGTAGCACGGGGAAATCAAGCTGGATTCTCGAACATTTCAACGGCTGATGAGAAAGCACCTGACCAGAGAACACATTCCTGCATAGCTAGTCACCTCCTCAGTGCAGTACAAAGAACACGCACTCACACAAACACTTGCATACGTAAGCTTACATACTGTATGAAAAAACCTAATGCACATGAACTTGCATTGTGCATGTACGTTTACTACCGTTATGTAAATTACCGTGTGCTTCCTAAAAGCAAAGTTATTAAATGTTGCTCTCATTTTTGAAAACCTTTTCCAAAAATATTTTGTTTTATATGTTCATATGCAACAAAATGGAGTGCAAAAAAAGGGAGTGCAATCATTTGAGTCAAAACAATATTTGTTGTCTTACTTTAAATTTAGGTTTTTAAGTTCTATATGCACATATTTTTATATCAACAGTAACTTAATGGTATAACTAAAAAAAATAGAGTAGTGCCTTACATTAGGCCTACTTCTCGTGTTCAGAGAAGGACATGTGTGTGTTCCTGAACATTCTACCTCTTACAAGATGGTAACTTTGGTCACTTAAGCTGTTTTGCTGCTTTCAAACTGTGAAAAAGGTTTTTTTTTATTGTATATTTTAGTCATTGTGTTTTACACTAAGTTGCACACAAAATGTATAAGGCTATACATTTCTGTATAAGTCTTTATACATAAGTCTGTATAATATACAAAATTATACAGACTTAAGTTTGCAAACGGTTTGCAAAATGTTACACAATATCTTATTTATAATACACTGAACAAAATTATAAACGCAACACTTTTGTTTTTGCCCCCATTTTTCATGAGCTGAACTCAAAGATCTAAGACTTTTTCTATGTACACAAAAGTAAATAAATAATAGGCAGATTACTCAAATATAAAAATAGCTGTAAAATGCAGCTCAGAATGCACAGTTATTAAAATTATGTCTTATACCAATAAGCAGGTAATCATTTTTATATATCTGTTTATTGCTGATAACCGATAACCGATATTTCCGATAATCATTTTGGGATCTGCTAGATTACATGAAAATGTTCAATCAGGCTTATAACCAATATACAGTATAGTAATCATATATTGTGCAACCCTAATTATATTTACTTTTTGCATATTGTCTAAAGGAGATCATTGGGCAAGAGGCAGAATATCTGATTAACTGAGGAATTGGTTAAAAAAAGAAAGAAAAAAAAAGAATTGATTTTCAAAAAAGTTGGAGCCCTAAACAATTCAAATCTACTTGGCCAAAATGGCTGTTTGATCAAATGATGGTTCCTCTAATTGAAAAATAAAAAAATATTCTAAGCCAGTCAAAAGCAAATAGGTAACTCTTTACAATAAGGTATCATTTGTTAACATAAGTTAATGCATTATCTAACATGAACTAACAATGAACAATATATTTGTACAGCATTTATTATTCTTTGTTAATGTAAGTTAATGAAATACAATTAGGGTGACCACCTGGCAATAGAGCTGTTGCGGGACAGTAGATGTGATTTTGTGGGACAATGCGGGACACATGTGAGACAGATACATTTACTACTGTTATGCTATGTAAATACTGATTTACAGCAGGGCTGCCAACTCACGAAACTTGACACTTTTCTCACGCCACACGTCCATTTTCTCACGCAGTGAAAAGCACCCTCAGTTAAAGTGTCCCTATTATGGATTTTTGAAAATTACCTTTCATGCAGTGTCAGCTCTAAGTGAATGAAAACATCTTGCCAAGTTTTAAATCTGAAAGTGCACCATGTATAAAGCTATTGTCTCTCAAAAGAAAGAGTCGAGTCATTGAAACAAGTCATTTTTAAAACGAATCCCAAGCCGTTTCATATTGACGTCAACATGAAACATTAGCATATTGCCCACCCACTTGTTGGTCTTTTCGCTTTGGTCTGAATGAAAATGCAAATTCATTCTTTGCCACTATGTGTCGCTTTTGGAGCGGTAAAATAGCTGCCCCGGTAATGCTGTACAAACGCTGCTTTAGCAGGCATGCAGGCATGATGAAATGAAAATGAGACCAATCGGACCAATCACCGCAGATTAGTTTCAAGCAAAGGAGGGGTTTGAAAAAATGAATCGTTGAACAAATCGTTTGGGAGTCGTTGAGCAAATAAGGTAAAATTAATGCATATTATAAGACAATGAAAGTGGTTTTTGTCCTTGCATGCATGTCAACCTGTTGTTGGGGACTCCCAAAACCAAAATATGAACCTTTCATTACCCATAATAGGGGCACTTTAAAACTGTAATATTAGGATATTGGTGAAACAGATTTGGTAAATGCTCCAGTGCACATTTGTTTTCGCGCTCTGGAAAGCGTCAAAAGATTGTATTTACAACGTGTTTTCGTAGCACTGAGCAATGTTGCCAACCACAGACATTCACCCAGGTATATGTCCTAGCCCAGTCTTCACTAAAAGAACATTTTCTCTTTTTTGTTGCCATTATGACGCCTTGTAAAATAGCTTTTACTTTACCAAATTATCCGGAACACGGGCAAGTTTGTTTTCTGACAGAGAACACAAGGAATCACCCACTCCACATTTTGATTGACAGCCGTCACAGCCTCTTAGTGACTGTGTTTACTCTTTTCTATTCAACCATTGGATAGAATTTTAAAAATGGCTGTTGTATTTGTGTGAGGTTGCTACTTCTGACGAAGCGCTGTTAAATATAGGTGAAACTATTGCCGCAAAAATAATAAATAAAAAGCTTTCTTAAAAAGGCAAAAGAACGCATGCACGTTTTCTTAATATGACAATTAAAAACCAACAGACTGATGAAAATGTGGGACATTTTCTCAATATGCGACGTGCGGGACAAGGGGTGAAAATGCCGTGCGGTACAACGCAAAGCGGGATGGGTGGTCACCCTAAATACAATTATTCATTGTGTATTTGTTAGTTCACAGTGCATTAACTAATGTTAACAGATACAACTTTTAACTTTGAAAATGTATTAGTAAATGCTGAAATTAACTAAGTCAACTAGGATTAATAAATACTGTAGAAATATTGTTCATTGTTAGTTTATGTAGTTAAGTATCGTTAACAAATGGAACCTTATTATAAAGGGTCACCAGCCAATACATAAATATATAGAGGTATAGGTATCAAATATCATCAGAAGCCTGAAGAATATCTAATATAATATTGTTTCTCACACATGCAATGCTCTACACCCTGTGTAAATCTCTGGCCCTTGTGCACAGCTGCAATCTTGAGAAGGGGCCTCAGTGCGGAGAATTCAGAGTTAATGCTTAACTGGAAGCTGGGCTTTAGTTCAGTTAAGTTCAGTTCCTCCCTCCACTTCTTAGAAGTGCCAGCACTGTTTCTAGTGAAGTGAAATTGAAAGATTTCTCTGAACAGATGGAAAAGAATTAGCCTACCTGAAAAAAAAAAACAGCGGCTGCAGGGCCAAGGACAAGAGGGTAGCTGCTTGTGGTGTTGTTAAGCAATAGCATGTCCGTTACAAAAAGGAAAAGCAGAGGAGAAATTTCAGAGAAACGGTTGTCTATACTGTAAAGAGGATGTGATTGTCTTATGTTTAGGCTGAGCACATGGAAATATAACTGAACTGAAAACCTTGAAACAGATGACTCTGTTAAGATGGAGCCAGTGCAGCAGGGTCAAAAGCTTAAATCAGAGCCATGTGCATTAAACTAAAATGCAAACTATCTACAATCACACAACAATCTTGTTCTGTACTCAAACATGTTCTTCACGACTCAGTCTCTTTCTGTGAGAGTCATGCACATGGGGTCGTCCGCCTTGCTCTGGTGGGAGGACTGGACAAGGTAGGAGTGAGTGTATGTTCGTAATGTGTGAGTGACCAAGGGTCCTGCTGTGGTCTGGAGGCCGTTCTCTTGACCTGCAGGTGGAACGTGTACTGTGAGCAATCTTAGTGGGGGGCCAGTGCTAATACAACCCTTAGAGAGACAGAACGGAGTCAGACAGCTCATGGGAAGGTTCCTCCTCTCTCTCTTGTTCATTTTTCATGTTCCATCCTCCCAAGGAAGAAGTGAGGATGAACTGAAAACCTTGGGAAAAAATCCCCCCATAAACAATCTGAGGAGTCTTTTCAATCAGTCTGTGATAGTTTAGAAAGCACAAACCGGCACAGTTGGTCTCAAGTATTATTTTCACAGCTCTACCATCTCATTGACACGACCTCTAAAATAACATATGGAGTGTCCATGCAGCCCTATGCATCACTGACTAAAGGTTTTTTTGCCAATGATAAAAGCTGCAAGACAAATGTCTACAAATGTGTATTTGGCATGTCAAAACACTAAACCTGGATAGAAGAATATCTCAGGTTCAATACAATTCAGCAGAATTTGTGGCGTTAATTAACACAAAAAATAATTGCAACTATTTTTTAAGATATATCAAGGTATTTACAGTGATTACAATGACAAACGATCACACCTTCTGGCTATACTAATGAAACATTTTTAATCTTACAAATTTAACCCATTTACTTCCATTTGCTTCACTGTACCCTATACAGTATGGAGCCCTGTACATGATGTGCGGTGGAAAAAAAAAAGATATTTTTCATTTTTAAACAAGAATGTGTTAATTTAGTTCAATTGTGGCCAATGTTATTTCAGTATTACACTGTAAAAAAAATATTTGAACAATAAGTCAAGTCAGTATCTGTTTTTCCATTACTTTAGAGGAATAGTTCACCCAAAAATGTCAACTGTTTGGAACAACATGAGGGTGAGTAAATGATTTTTGAGTGAACTATCCCTTTAACCTCCCTTTATCCCTTTTAATTTAACCAATTCAATTTCAGTTTTTAAGCTAAGATCCAACTCATAATTTGATTATACTTAGAAGTAGGTGCAATAGAAGTTGAAGTAGGTAAAATTTTTTACAGTGATATTGATCATTGAATATTTTGAATTTGTTTTATTTGTAGTTTTAGTTAAGGATAATAATCCTGATCATGGCCACAATAAATACTTAATTTGTTATACCATGATTTAACTCAATTAAAATTAGGGAATGAGTTATGGCATGATTTAACTAAAATGAAGGAACAAATGACTAAAACATGGCAATGAATTAATATGGGAGCAAATTCCTAATTTACAGTATATCTATTTTTTATGTACATGTCATGTGTGGGATTCCGTAGTAACCCAGATTCCCTTTCAATCAGTCACGTTTGATGTTACATCCCAATCACCTCTGAGAAGTAAAAAACAGGCCAATGAACATTGGCGAGTGGAATTTGCATGCCCAGCCACACCCTCATACACATGGGTATATTAGAGCAGTGTTTCCCAACCGGGGTGCCGTCTGTCGAGAGCAGGGGTGCCGTGTAAAAAAATAATTTTTTTATATTTTTAAATTGCTAAAATGTTCGAAAAAGCAGCTATTATATAATATCCATTTCTGATGTCGCCAATAATTAGAGATGCACTGAAATTATAACTAGCTATCTCACAATGTTTACATATGAATAAAAGCCTACATTAAAATATGTCATATAAATTGGTCTTTTCATTAGAAATTAGCCTACTGATTGCCACCATTGATGGACAATTTTTTTTTATAATATAAAAAATATCTGTATGACAGTATGTTCTGCAGTTCTTCCCTGCTGTACCGAATATCTATACTTTTCAAAGTATCATATCGAAGTTAGAAATTCAAATATTGTGACAAAATAAATTTTGTAGGGTGCCACAAATTTGTTAAAATTTGCAAAGCGTGCCGCGACTAAAATAAGGTTGGGAAACACTGTATTAGAGGACGGCGTGCATCCACTCATTCTGATTTTTGCTTCGGAGCCGAGTGGTTGCCCATGTTTGAGCGATCATGCTCCCATTCATCTCTAAAAGAGTAGAAGAGAAGCAGAAACTCTCTTGCTGCTGGTGATTCTGATGGCACATTTAGTGGTGTTTTGCCGGTGTTTTTCAGCGATTCCCCCTGGGCACTACAGCAAATATTGAGCCTTTCATGGGAACTTCGAACTGCGTCCTCTAGGGGTCGCTATGGGGAACGCCTCGTCGTGACCCGTGTCTGAAGCATACATAAAAGAGCAACACGGCGGTGGGCGTCTTTTTAAAGATGCCTCTCCATTTGTGCGTTCCTGGATGCAGTCATCTTCTGACGGCCACGATCGCTTTCTCATGTGTCTGATAAGAATGCTGAGACTGTGTTTGTGGATAGTTTATGCTCTCGCTGCAATCACGACTCTCCTTCTTTGTGAAAGCTTGAGGATTATAGCATGAGCTTTCTGCTTGTGAAGGCTTGAGGATTATAGCATGAGCTTTCCGCTGGGTCAGTCCCCACGGTCCTTCCACGCGTCGCGTACCATCGAGCTCCTGAGTGATGCCGCTGATCTGTCTCATGACAAATCTTGCATGCTCCCAGATCTGGGGCTTCCGAGGAGGATCAGATTTCGATCGCTGCATTGGAGGGTGAGCCAGTGTCCTCTGAGGATGAAGGTTCTGCTCAGTCTCACCACCTTGGGGTGATTGCTTAGTCGTACTCAAAGTTGACGTCCGTGCTTTTCTGGGCCGCCATGAGCATTGGGCTGGAGTGGAATTCTCCGCCCTGTCCCAAGCGCTCGCAGCTGGATGACTGGTTTTGGGGGGCAGG
Source organism: Sinocyclocheilus rhinocerous (assembly GCF_001515625.1). Lineage (NCBI taxonomy): Eukaryota > Metazoa > Chordata > Actinopteri > Cypriniformes > Cyprinidae > Sinocyclocheilus > Sinocyclocheilus rhinocerous. Next base: position 54,340 of record NW_015645064.1, read on the forward strand.
GTGTGACTCATGGCCACTCCCCCTGCTGCCTTTTTTCCTGGAAGTGCAGAGGGAATTAACAAAGTAGTGAAAGGCAGCTTTTTACTGCCCAAAGCTGCTTTCCAACCTTCTCCACCCTCACTAGCCTTAATGGTGGGGCCACCTAGGAGTGCGCAGAGATTCCCCAGGTGGAGAATGCGATTGCAGTCCTGGGGGAATCATGCATGCCTCCCGTCCTGGGCCGGTGAGCTGATGTCAGCTTTCGCTGCTCAGACTTACTCGCCATTGGACAGGCCGCCTCCACCTTGCATGCGATGGCCATCTTGCAAATATATCAGGCTAAAGCACTGTATTGCACAGGGGTAGTTCTGAGCTGGGGTTGATGCAGGAACCACGCATGGTGACTGACTTTGCCTCTGGGTGAATAAGGTCACAGTGTGGGCCCTCGGCCAGGCGGTGTCCAATTTGGTGGTCCAGGAGCACCATCTCTGGCTGAACCATGCGGAGATGTGCGATACCGACAAAGTGCGCTTTCTTGACGCCCCCATCTCCCAAGCCGGCCTTTTCGGCGACACTGTCATAGCTCTCAGACAGACCGACAACAGACAAGGCCATCAAACACATCCTGCCCTGGCCACAACCTTGAACTACACCGCTGAACGGCCGGGACATGGTCTCGGCTCCTCAGCACAAACCTGAATGAGTAGATGCACACCACCCTCTTACATACCCGTGTGTACAGGGGAGTGGCTGGGCATGCAAATTCCACTCACCAATGTTCATTGGCCTGTTTTTTAGTACTCAGAGGTGATTAGGACTCCCAAGTGAGACCCCTAACGCCAGTGTCGATGTAACGTCTCCGTTCCCTCCTTCAGGGAGCAAGGGTTGCATACGTAACTGAGACGTTTTTGCTTTTGGAAATTAATTTTTGTGGTTATCAGCTGTTTGTAACAAATGCTTTTAAATTGTGCTAATTTGTACCCAGAATATTCCTTTAACTGCCTTTTGAATGAAGCAGAATAAGTGATGTGTCCATATGTCACTCACCTATGCTGAGCCTGAGAATGTAAATCGTGTGCACTCATAAATATTAATAAGGCTGATAAGATAAGGATTCCTGTCAATGACAGATATATGATTCATATAAACATTGAGGGAGTTCTAAGAAATGTGTGTATAAAATGTACTCATCCAACAACAGAGAGACACGCACACACATACGCGGTAAGACAATACATTGCAAGCACACAAACAGCACAAGCATCTGAACCATGTCAACTGTAAGTTGTTCATAAGCTTTGCTGCCTTTTTAATTAAGAAAAAACTTCCTTGTGTTTGAAACCCAGTAATTGCCAGAGGTCTGTGTCCGAATGTCTGATCTTGATGTGTATGTTGGGAGACGAGGTTTATCCTACAGGAAACACAGTGTCTAAACTGCCTGTGATGCACACAGACTAAACATACACAACGGTACATGCAACAGCACAAAAATCTTTACTTTCAAATGTCCAAACCCTCTAGCTTTTAACATGTAAAATCCTCAAACTTTAATTTTGGAGGAATATTGGTGAAATTTCTTCTGTCCACATGAACTTCGGTCCAAAAATGTTGTAAATTATGCAAATGTCAATATAAATAAAGTCAATCTAGCACAATTTGTTCCCAGATGCACATTACTCGTACAGCGCTTATAGAGTTTGTTAGAAGTGGCATTTACTGTGAACAGAGCCGCTCTAACAATGCAATAAGCAGCATGCGTATAAACAAACACTCTGAAAAATGCACTGCACCGGACTATATAATTCTTCAATTAAATCATAACCTTCAATTTGATAATCATGATTTGATAAGATACATCGCTGTTTTAGTTTTAGTTAGATTTTTAATTTCATTGTTATATTCGATTTAATTAATTTTCACAAACCCACTGTCACAGATCGGCCAGGCTCAACCACCTCCCAATCACAGCGAACACCATCACCTGAGTACTAATCACATGCACCTGTCACGGATCAATGTGGGTCCGCTACTCCTACAAGTTGATCAATTGCATGAAGAGTCACTCTATCTCCTGGTTCTGGAGAAATCCACCGCTGATGTGATCCTGGGGCGCCCCTGGTTGGTGCAACACGACCCTACCATCTCTTGGAAAACTGGTGAGGTCCTGAAGTGGGGCAGCACCTGCTTTCCTGACTGTTTTCCTCACCTTCCTCAGCCAGCACCCCTGCACTCCGAGGCCCTCACACTCTGCTCCACCTCCATCGAAAGCCCGGTCGAGAAACAGTCAGTCGACATTCCAGCCTGCTATGCCCCCTTCAGTGAAGTATTCTGCCCGAAGAAGGCCTCCCAGTTACCTCCGCACCGGCCATGGGACTGTGCCATTGATCTGATTCCGGGTGAGCTTACAGCAAGGTTACATCCGCCCTTCTACGTCCCCTGCTGCTTTCAGCTTCTTCTTCGTGGCCAAGAAAGACGGGGGTTTGAGGCCCTGCATCGACTACCGGGCACTCAATAAGAGCACCGTGAAGTTTCGCTACACACTTCCCTCACATTCCAGCGGCTTTGGAACACCTCCGCGGAGCCAACGTCTTCACCAAGTTGGACCTCCGCAGCGCGTAGAACCTCATCCATATACGTGAGGGGGACGAGTGGAAGACCGCCTTCGTGACTCCTACTGGGCACTATGAATACCTTGTCATGCCGTATGGACTGGTAAACGCCCCCTCCATATTCCAGGATTTTATGCACGAGGTACTCCGGGAGTATCTGCACAGGTTCGTCCTCGTCTACATAGATGACATTCTAATCTACTCCCGGAGCATGGCCGAACATCGCCACCACGTTGCGGAGGTCCTAGAGCGCTTGAGAGAGTTCCATCTGTTCCTCAAAGCCGAGAAGTGTTCCTTCCATCAGTCCTCGGTTCAGTTCCTTGGCTATGTCATCGATGACGGTGGTATCCAGATGGACGAGGGGAAGGTGGAGGCCATCCGAAACTGGCCAGTTCCAACCACCGTCAAGGAACTTCAACGTTTCCTGGCCACCTCCCAATCACAGCGACCACCATCACCTGAGTACTAATCACACGCACCTGTCACGGATCAACAATCACCCTCAGTTCCCATACAAAAGCACACACCTCACATCACTCCAGGTCCGATCTCGTTCGTTCGAAGTGGACTCTCTCTCTTTCTCTGATATCCTAACACGATACATTGAAAGACTTTACCTGCCTGTGTTACTTACCTCCTGTGTTTCCTCCAGTGTGTTCTCCTGTGGTCCATTCCCTAGTCCGTTCCCGTCATCTGCTCCGTGGATTCCCCGTATACTCAGCAACTGAGGTGTGTGCAGTCCTCTGTCTCCCTTCCACTATCTCCTGTGAGGACCATATCCGGAATTACTCTGCTCATCATCCTTAAGGACCATTACCCTAAGTGCATCTACTCACCTGCCCTATCCATTCGTTACCCCTTGCTGAAAATAAAGATTATTGTATTTTTCTAACCATCTGTGTGAGTCTCCTTCCGTAACACCCCTGAATCCCTGATTACAAATAATGGCAATGTAATGTTCTTTCAAGTGTGCAAATATGTAAGAAATGATGAAAGCAGAAAAAAGAGAGTTTAACTTCTACTGAAACTGGCATATTTAACACTCATTGGGGGTGAGAGGACTGGCAAAGCTGCCTCCATCTACTTTCCAACACATTAACAATCTCTGACCACCGACAGCCACTGCTGCTGCAATTAAACTCTACTTATTTATGGCCAGGCAAATATTTCCTTTTCCTCTGTCTGCCAAGAGACATGACTTCAAATGAACCTCAAAAACAAAAAAAGAGAGGACAAAAAACAGCATGAAGGGCAGACTGCAAGCAGAATTTCAGGCATGTGGAGATTTTTCCTGTGAGGCCACAGAGGGTTTGGTCACATGCTGCTGACCTGGCTGTGATCATCATTGACTACATCGCCTCGTGTCCTGCAGAGTGCTAAAGGCAAGGTTGCTGGAAATGATTCCAGATTGCATACACAAATATATTATACCGGCATCAACTGATAAGTTTCTTCAGTTTGGCCGATAAGTGCCATTAGCGAGATTTATTTTAACAGCGTTGAGAACATCACAACCTGATGCACAAACACTCCTCATTCATTAGTTTACTGTCTTTGTTTAACAGTTCTGTCTAATTAGCAATAGAAAGGCAAACATTATCATACTTTCCTATGTAGTGTTAGGCATTCAGCAAATATGCCTTTTAATCATTTAAAGTCTTTGAATATCTAATCAACATTTAATCCCACAAACCTTCAGCTGTTGAAGTGTGTATTTGTAGCCTAAAAAAAATGTCTGTTCTCATTCTGCTGTCACTAGATCCATGGAAGATGATGTATGCGGCACAAATATTTCAATAAAGTTTCATATATAGATACAACTGTGATCAAGTTTTACATTCTGACTCAAACAAGTAGGCAAAATAAATACACAAATAGAACCATAATAATGGCTAACATGCATGTCTGCACTGGATCCCACGACTGACATTCATTGTCAGTGTGAGAAAGAAAGCCTGAGTTCCAGAAATGTGATCTGAGATGACCCAGTTTAAAAGAGGTGAAATAGGTCAGTGTGACAGGGACCAGGTAACCCACACACAGTGCTCTGATACTCCCCAGATATTCTTACCACACGCTTCTGCAAAGGACAAAAAAAAAAACCCATCCATAGTCAGATGTCCAAGTCCTGATTTTGAATCTGAGGGTAAACAATGCACTCATAAAGAGCACTTCCTGTCTCCTGCTAGTCAATTAGTGACTGTAAGATTTGAATTGGCCCTTTTCCCAGAGGAGAAAGCTGCAGAAGGTACACAACAACACAGGATTCAGACACTCTTACCAGAGCTATTACTGTTAAACAAATCTGACTGCTGTCAGGAGACCATGACTGCACAAGACGTCCGACAGATTCAGCCATGATCTGTGAACGAATTTGCTCTGGTCCAAGTGTCTCAGTGGTATTGTGTGAGACTGTGTGTGTTCACATCTCTCTGATTGACCACACAAACAGTTCTCTTTAAAAACCTTGTGAGCAGCCTCGACAGACTGTCTCCAGAGGCAGCTGGCTTCCAAGACAGCATCCGAACTGAAATCCCACACAAACCCCTGCAAATTTGCTGCAAGGTCATGTCCTGTTTTGATAGTTCTAATTTTTGCTGCATTTTCAGGAAAGTAAATTTTATTTAATTACTTTGACATATATCTCACCTTTAAAATATCTTTGGACATTACATTACTGTCACAGTTATGGACTTTTGTTTGTGTTCCTGTTCTCTTGCCTTAGTCTTCCTTTGTCCTAGTTTTCCTGAGTTTCCCTGATTAGTTAATTTGGTTCCACCTTTGTTTATTAATTATCTCCTAGTACTTAAGTCCTGTGTTCTCCCCTGGTCCTTTGTCTGCTATTAGTTGTGTCAATGTGTTGCTACCCCTTTCTCTTGGATTCCTTCTGTTTCTTTTGAGGATTTATCATTAAAAAACTATTATTTGGATTTCTCCTGTGTCGTGCACTTTTACTAGCACAAAACGTGACAGAATAGCAGACCCTCAAAGTGAGTAATTTTTGCAACGTTTCTCTTTCTGTTTGTTATTTTTCCCCTCCTCCTCCCTGAATGGATATCCCAGCCATCCAACTCCTGTGCCTGGAGCAACAGGACCGTTCGCTGGAGGACCATACCAGGGACTTTTTAGATCTGGCGTGCCTTACACACTTCCCTGACCGCTCGCTCTGCGTATTCTATCGCATCAGCCTGAGTGAGCGGTGTAAGGCACGCCTGCCAGCGAACGGTCCCAAGGAGGATTTCGCCGTTTTCGTGGAGTGGGTGCTGGAGATAAATGGACTGTATTTCTCTGTCTGCCCCACCGAGGAAGACATCTCCAGCCCCACTCACGAACCAGAGACCAGTCAGTCGTTATCCCGCTGCATGGAGCTATTGCCTGAGCCCACCGCAAACGGAGAGCCTGAGCCCGCCGCAACACGAGAGCCAGTGTGCAAAGCCGTGACTGAGCCAATCATCGCCCCGGAGCCTGAGCCTCAAGCATCGTCTGACCAAGTGCATGAGCCGCCAACATCGTCCGTTCCCGAGGGAGTTTTGGTGGAGATCGAGGGCTTGAAGGGAAGCCCCGCCCACACTCGCGACTGAGGGTGAGCTGCATCTGGTTTCTTCTCACCGTCAGTCAGCGCCATCTGGGTGCTCTGATTCGCCTCAGGACCTCCAGTCTCCAGCTCTGCCTAGGCGTGAGGATCCCCTGTCTCTGCCTCCAGCCTCCGAGTTCTGGACTCCACCTGGGTCCTTCAACCCATCAGCTCCGCCTTGGCTCCTAGCTCCCTCGTCTCCACCATGGCCCATCATCCCACTGGCTCCACCGGGCTCCCTCATCCCACTGGCTCCACCTTGGTCAGTCTCTGTCAGACTCCTCCTTCCCTTCGGCTCCGCCTTCGTCCTTAGTCGCTCCGGCTCCACCGCGGTCTTCCGGAGCCCCGCCTCCACCTCGGTCGCAGCCCTTCCTCCACCATGGCTCCTCCCTCCGTCGACTCCACCTTGGGCTGCTATCCTGGCTGGCCTCTGTATCTCCATCTGGCTCCTCCTGCTCCGGACTCCTCCCTGGCTCCTTCCTCCATCTACTCCGCCCTGGCCCTATGAACTATGCCCCTTTCCCATTGCCTGACCCTCACCTGCCCCACGCCCGCCTCCTGAACCCCCACCCTTCCTCCTCTGTTGGACTACTTTTGTCTGCGCGAGGATGCGCCATTCCGGGAGGGGGAGAACTGTCACATTTATGGACTTTTTTGTGCGCTCCTGTTCTCCTGCCTTAGTCTTTCTTTGACCTAGTTTTCCTGAGTTGCTGAGTTTAGTTAATTTGGTTCCACCTGTGTTTATTAATTATCTCCCAGTACTTAAGTCCTGTGTTCTCCCCTGGTCCTTTGTCTGCTATTAGTTGTGTCGATGTGTTGCTGCCCCTTTCTCTTGGATTCCTTCTGTTTCTTTTGTGGATTTATCATTAAAAGACTATTATTTGGATTTCTCCTGCGTCGTGCGCTTTTACTAGCACAAAACGTGACAATTACATTATAATATATAACAAATAACAAAAACAAACACATTGATACTGTAACAAGCTTTCCAAACACAGAGCACACAAATATGGGCAAAATAGTCCCTTTATCCAGAGCCCATTTTTTTTGTGATGTACATCCACAATCGTAAAATAAAAAACAACCAAGAAGACAAAAACAAAACACAGCTCTCAAACTGATGAGCAACAACTTATTAATTTATTTGCTTTTTTTATTGAATTTTCGTTTGCTTGATTAAGTACAACGTGACCACAATTTTACAAAGGGTACATTTACACGACACAGCTTTCAACTAAAAACAGAAAACATTTTATGCATTTTGGCCTGTCATTTACACAACGATGGCATTTTGGGGGCCTGAAAAATTATACCGTTATCATCTCAGTGTAAAGTGCAAAAACACAAATTTGTAAAAACGGTGATGTCTTGCACATGCGTACTACATGTTCAATCTATGTACAAGGAACCTAATTAATACAACATGGCCACGATTGAACTAAAACAAGGGAACAAATTAGTAAATCATAGCTATGAATGAACTAAAACGAAGAGACAAATTAGTGGCCATAATATCTACTTTTTTCTTCTGCATTCCATGTGCAGGTTTCCGTACATTTATAATTATGAACTTATTTGTTGGTGTTGTGTGAAATATATTTATAAACGGCATTTCTCTCGACAAAACTTTTTTTCAGTGAGCTTTTGAACACAATGCATTTTGAAACTGCCTTCTCCACAAAGGCTAAATCTAATGCTGACTTCAACACAGTTAAAGGGGTCATATGATGCTTTTTTAAAGATCATTATTTTGTGTATTTGGTGTAACAGAATATGTTGACATGCTTTAATGTTCAAAAAACACATACAATTATAATCTATTTGGACCAGCCTTTACATAAGGAACGCATGCATAATGCTTTAAAATGCTGCCTAGGCAGGTAGCTCACCAGGTTTTGGAACACAGCTACTGTGTACACAAGCGGAAATTACTGATCCAGGCAGCAGACACACATGTAAGTCATGATGACTTCTATTTGCTGTAACACTCAGTTCCTTTGTTTTTCACTGGCTCTCTTATGGTTTCTCCCTATTTTTCCCTAAATGAGGTCATGAGCAGGAACCTGCTCTACAAGTCACAAGATGCAGTTGGCATGATGATTCCACAGATGCATAAACCAACAAACAATTACACACATTTGTTTCTCTGCCGTGGAGGAGACTGTACATTTCTTCTATATTGTTTTAATACTAAGCTTGTGATATTTTCTATCCCCTTGACCTAACCCTGAAAGTAATGATTCTGAACTTTTATATTTTCAATTCAAGGCAAATTAAACCTTAATGCATATTCCTGGTCTTACTGTGAATGATTTATCAGTGCAAAATTGTTTGTCTTGCACTTTCCCTAAATGTTCCTTTTCCGCTGATTTCACCTAGGCCAGAGGTTTTTTTTTGTGGTTTTTTTTTTGGTTTTTCAGGGGGGCTGCAAGGGGTGCTTGGAAATTATAATTTTGAGTGAACACAAATTATGACATTTCTAGATCTATCAAAGTTAATGTTTTGACTTAATTAAATGTTTAATAAAATAATTTAGCAACACATTTACTGAAGATTACATTTTGTATTACTCCAATAGTGAGTACAAAAAAACTCACTCTCCAAACCTGTATGAATTTCCCTTAAGAATGTGGGTAACCATACAAATACGACACAAAAAATGCCAGAAACGGATTTAATTTATTTTTATTTCAGGTTTTGTTTTAGTAATTTTAGTGCTTCAAGTTATTTCATTACAGTTAGTTGCCTAGGTATTATTTCTTACATTTAAGTTTTAAGATTTTTTATCTAATATTTATATTTAATTTAATTTCAGCCTTATTTCAATTAATGAAAACAGTTTTTAATAGGTTTTAATAAACAACAATAACACTGGGCATCAAAATGACCCAACCATGCAGGCTACTGAATAATATTACAGAATAGCTTCCCTTACAGAAATAAAAAAAAAAATGTCTTATATATTAACAATTAATATAAAAACTATTTATTGTATATTGAAAATTAATGATTAATATATCGTGTTAATATATTCCAATAATGCTGTGTGACAATATATATAGTCATATATCGTAATGTATGTTATTTTATATTAATTAATGTCCTTCATATGTGATAAAGTATGGTACTGTGTGTGTAAATATATTTGAACACACATGAGCCATATATATTCAAATTTATATGAACATGTATATGCAAATAATTGATTGATTTGATTAAATTATAAATGTCAACTCTCATTTTCCACCCACCATGTTGCTATGACTTTAACAAGACACAGAATTGTCCAAAAATCTAAAACGTTTAATATTTTGTTTTCAGTAAACACTTTTTTCTTATAAACATCACACATATTTTCATATATCAAATGTGTAACTATGCAAACAAGTGAGAGGTTTCTTGAGAAACTGATTTTTTTTCTTCAATAAAGCTATTGCATGTAAAAATGTAGTGCAGTTTTTGTCTTCATTGCTATATGTATTTTTACATGGTGCATGAATATATTGCAGTATATTGGAAAAACAGAAGCTCAAGTTTCCCATATATGGAAATGTATTATTTAATATATTGCATTATATTTTCCAGTATATTGCCATCTATATTTTTGTTTTGTAAGGGTTTAGAGAGTGTGGCATATTTGTGTGGCAAACTTGCAATTCACAATTCATTTAAATTACAATTTTGTATGTTTATTAAAGTGTTTTCTTTCTGGTACTACTGGCTCATCCTCACAGTGCAGCTGATTTCAGGTTTTACTATTCTTGTGGTACATTTTGTCTCCACAGTGTAGGCAAAACATAGCCCTCACACACAAACAGGAACAAGGAACTTCATGCATATTCGGTTAACAAGCAACTACAAAGTTATCTGTGGTCAGCACCCACACTACCAGACAGAGAGAACAACAAATCCTAAATGAAGCACTTCCTCATTTTCCTGTGGGGCACACTACTACACACAGGATCAAAAAGACCAGTCCTACAAAGCCAAGTAACATCACTTCCTGCCAGGCCACGCCTGTCTGCGCTTCGGGCCGGTTTACACGGATGTCGAGTGAGTGTGTCTGTGCGGAGGATGTGGGAGAGTGCAAGTCTATGTGCTTGTGGAGGGGGAGCTAAAAGAATGGCGGACGGAACTCAACCACATTCATATATAATGCAATGCCCATATATGTGCAGGTGTTTGCGAAACAGGAAGTTAGAGATGCCTTTAATGGGAAGGGCCTATAATAAAGCAATCATGAGCTAATGTAGGCCAAACCTGTAATTTCTCACTTTGACATTCAGTGATATTTTAGTATTATTTATTTACTATTATAGTATCAGCTTTTATTTTCATATTTTCAGTGTTTATTTGAATTTTAGTTTAATTTTTAGTAGTTTTGTTTGTGCTTTTGTAATTTTATTTAATTTTGTATTTATTTGTGTGTATATATATATATATATATTTTTTTTTTTACAATTTTAGATTTTCAGTTTTACATTTCAGATATTCATTTATTCATTATATTTTTATTTTTTATTGCAGATTTATTTCAATTAATGAAATAAATTTTTAATAGTTCTAATTTTAGTTAAAAATAACAGCACTGTTCACATCTTGCTAGAGGGCATTTTATATGTTCCTACAAGACAAAAACACATAAACTTGTGCAAACACACATATGCACGCATATGTATCTCCTGCAGTCGCACAAATGCATTGCAAACCACACATTCTGCTTAACCCCTTAGCATTCCTGTAAAATGTGCCTAAAATGCCTAAAAAGGTACCCAAAGTAAATTGCATGCTGTTCTTGAAACATTTGGAGTGCATGGTTTTGGTCTCTTTTGAAAGGTGACACTCTTAAACAGAACAAACCTCAGAATCACTGTAAGTCTTACTGGTATTGAGTAATAGACATTTGAACACACTGAAAAAGTACAAAAAAAAAACATTCCGTCTACTTTTTTTTTTTCTTTTGTAAACAGATGCCTGCAGATGACTATAGCTGGGAGCTATTAGCTGGTAAACACAAAGGACCCTTGTTGGCGGTCTGACAAAGACACTGATTGTATCTGCTGTGTTAATTGTATCTTAAAATGGTTTGCATCATTCGAATCACAAGAATCTCAGCTTTCCAAAGATATGTGACATGTTTAGCTTTGCCGTGGAACACTAACAGGTTAAAAACAGCTGCAGGATACCAGCGTTCCTTCCAGATCTCTGACGCATACAACATTTCCCAAAGACGGGTTCACATTCACATCCGCTGTGCCCATTAGATATAGCATATCATTAATGCAAGCCCACCAGCCAAAAGCGCACACGGTTATGAACTCTGAGAGAGCAAGCCATCGATCCACACAAAAGAAAGACTGAAACTAAAACCTGCTGCTCTTGTTGTCCTGCAAGAGAAAGGAATTTTTCCCACACTTCCTCCAGCATGGGTGAAAACAACCTTTCTCAGCCAAGAGACTCTCTTCTCTAAAGCAGCTCAATATGACACTCCATCACAGATTGTATTACACTTTATGCATTCCAGCCCGCTCTCTGTTTAAACATTTAACAAATGCACTTTTATTCATGTGAACCTCAGCTGTGTTCTAAGAGCTTTCCAAAGATATGTGACATGTTTAGCTTTGCCGTGGAACACTAACAGGTTAAAAACAGCTGCAGGATACCAGCGTTCCTTCCAGATCTCTGACGCATACAACATTTCCCAAAGACGGGTTCACATTCACATCCGCTGTGCCCATTAGATATAGCATATCATTAATGCAAGCCCACCAGCCAAAAGCGCACACGGTTATGAACTCTGAGAGAGCAAGCCATCGATCCACACAAAAGAAAGACTGAAACTAAAACCTGCTGCTCTTGTTGTCCTGCAAGAGAAAGGAATTTTTCCCACACTTCCTCCAGCATGGGTGAAAACAACCTTTCTCAGCCAAGAGACTCTCTTCTCTAAAGCAGCTCAATATGACACTCCATCACAGATTGTATTACACTTTATGCATTCCAGCCCGCTCTCTGTTTAAACATTTAACAAATGCACTTTTATTCATGTGAACCTCAGCTGTGTTCTAAGTAACTAAGCACACCTGACCTGCCTTCCTGCTTCACTGCTATACTTTATGTTATTACAACACTAAGCTAGTTTTGACAGTGAAACTTCAGATTTTCACAAAGACTTGCTTTTTTTGAAAGAAGTGGACACCACAACAGGGCCTTGACTCTGAAAACACTCTATTCCTCTCTGTGAGAAGTGGAGGAGAAAAGCTGAAGGAGCAATCGTAGCATAATCATCCCAACATGTAAACAGATTAGATTAGATAATATACAGAATTATAATGCTGGACCTGGTGCACAGCAATTAAAGAATCCAGTCTACTTTGTTGATGCGTTCTTTGTGTTCTATGTTGAGGGGATATAAAACTCTTCTATAGTTCTGTGGCTCCCTCTAGTGGAGAAAGTGGCTTCACAAGTTTTTGGCCTACCGGAATCCATGCATCAATGAAATAAAATTATTTTAACCACCACTTGTAGCTCTAGACATCTAAAAGTAATCATAAGTGACGAGAAACTGTCTCCCAGACTCTATAATGTTGGAAGGCCATTTAAGGTTGTTCATGAGAGGAATTTTCTAACTTTTTGGAAATCAATTCCTAAAATAAAAAGGTATAGTTTAATTAAATAATTGTGTTTTATATTTTACATTGTACTCAAGACAAAATAAGTGATTAAATTAATACTTGTAAAATATTTGCTTTCTTGTAAGCTGACAGTGCGTTTTTTCGATCTGCTTTCAAACTAATGTTTGATGCATAAACCAGAAAAAAAAATTAATTTAAATTTAAATTGTATAGTGCTTTTCACAATATATAAATCATTCCAAAAATATAATTTTTCCCTCATGATTCATCATTTTTGACCAGTCTTTACAACAAATTTTGTAACTGTTAACTTTTTTTAGACTATATTTCTATATGGTAAAGCTGATCCATTGGGTTTGGATGAAACAATTTAGTCCCAGAATGTTTTTAGAGATGGTCCAGCAAAACATTAAAACAACATTAGCAAATTCCAGTCACAAATATAAGCATTTCTGTATATGACACTTGACACTTTTTCTTTCGTCCACAGTTTGAAAGAGCTTGATAATATTACTATATCAGTGCGTAACTGCATGCATTGCTGTCTTTATCCCACTAGGGGTCAGTGTTCCCCAGCGGGAGATTTCATCACTATCCACATATTCAGGAGGAAAAGGGTTCTAATAACAACAGATAAGTGGTTTTAATGGTCAAAATCATTCAAATTCATTAATGGTACACACACACACACACACACACACACACACGCGCACACTAACTTTTGAAAAAATGTAGATTAGGTTTGATTTTATTTAGCAAGGATGTATTAAAATGATCAATATGGTCAGTGAAGACATTTATAATGTTACAAAAGACTTCTATCTAAAAGAAATACTGCTCTTTTGAA